>NW_026900546.1:0-150867 GCF_033783945.1 Neopsephotus bourkii | reverse complement strand
GAGCAGATGGTCCTTGTTTAAATCTTTGCCTGCAATTAGGATATCATACATATAGTGATAGATAACGCATTTTTGCAGTTTTTATCAGATTGGTTGCAATATTCAGGCAACATACAGTTGACAAAGAACAGGAGAATTTTTCATGCCTTGAAGTAAAACAACCCATTCATATCTCTTAGCAGGCTCTCCTTTGTTAATTGCTGGGACAGAGAAAGCAAATTTTCCACAATCGCTTGGGTGTAGAGGAATTGTGAAAAAACAGTCTTTTAAATCAATTACTATTAAATCCCAACCCTGAGGTATCATTAAAGGGCTAGGCAAGCTAGGTTGCAAAGCAACGACATCCAATTGTCTTGTGTCCAAATTTGTCATATCTAATACATTTATCTGCAAAACCAGTAACCCCACCGTGGGGGGGGGGGGTTCAACTAATTTTTTTTACAGTACACTGTTTCTTTTTAAAATGTCCCGTCCTTCCACAATTATAACATCTCATACCTTTAACACCCCCCTATCGCCCTAACCTGATTGTAAAAGGGGTTTAACAGCAGCAAAAAAGGCAGTAGCCATGTATCCAGCCTTTTCCTCTGCTGTGGTCCCTTTAAACCATATCTGAAGGTGGGGAGTAAGCAATGATTGAGCTATCATACGGATATCATATGGTGCTAAGATATATGCAGAAAAAATATGTGCAGTAATTGCCCGAGTATACGATGATTTTAACCCGTAGGATGTTACCGGTTGACGCGCCTCCTTTACTGCCTTTAAATCCAATGCCTCCCCCTCCTTTCCCCCCTGTGGAGTGTTAAACACCAGGAATGCTGAGGGACCCATAGCCAGAAATTCCCCTATAACAATTGCATCTTTGATCATCCCATGCCAACCTTTAGCAGGGTTATTACCGTAATCCCTTACCCCATGCCCAACATCCCCCTCCTACTCCCCTTTCTTTACTACTGGATTGTAGGAGGGTGGGACACAGGGTTCGGAGGCTTCTTTTGTCTCCAGTACTTTAATTTCTTCAGCAGCTGTCGCAGTTGACCATCACTGAGGCTGTTTCACATCTGCCGACGAGCTGAACTGTCTGAACCGCCTGAATCTGAGTTGGGATCAGGAAGGGGAGGGTACAAGTCCGGTTCTGCTGGAGACTCTGGGTCTGGTTCCAGTTCTGATTCGGGGTCTTCTTCAGCTAGGTCGAAGGTGACCGCGTTTGCACTTTCTATTTGTACTTTCGGACGCGAGCACCGTTTCACTTTATCTTCCCCCTTATACCGAGGAGGCTTCTGCGGTGCAGAACGGGGGGGGGCAAATACCATAGAGGTAGCACTCTTCTCTACCTCTGACTGACTTTGTGAAGGAGCAGCAGCCAGGAAAACAGATGCCACTGCTGCCTGTTTCAATTTCATTTCCTTTAAAGTCTCAATTATCAATCTCCATAACGAATATTTCAGGGCTTCCTTTGTCCCTTTACTAATCTCATCCCACAACGCCTGACCTATACGTTCCCATTCAGAAACTTCAAGGTGGCTTGCTCTGTGGGGATAAAGCCACTATCCTGGGCCCACTTTAACAGCCTCTGTGAGGCAGCACTATCATGTTACAATCCTCTCTTAGAGAGAATTATGTTGGAGGAGCTCCATCACTGCCTGTTCCTCTTTGGAAGGAGAGTGCTGCTTCTCCTCCCCAGCCGCTCACCTGATCAGGGCGAGATCCCACAGTTACTCCACTGTTTGCAGACGTCTGACTTTCACAGAGCCGGGGCAGCGCTGACTTTCGACTGTCTCTCCGCCCCCTCTTCTTTTGATCGGACCTTCAAACTTGCATGCCACAAGTTACCGTTCTGAGGGTCCCTGTTCGGGCACCATTTGTCGACGCAGGAGTCACGGACAACGCAGGAACGATCAGTGTGATCAGCGATTGCCAATTTATTACAAAGCTTTAACTCCTTATATACCATTTCTTACAGGCACTTACAGTGATTTGGCATATTATGATTGGATGCATGTCTTGAAGACCCTTAGTGACTAACACACAATTGGTTAAGCACAGGCGTGAGAACTTGACCTCGAAAGCTTGCCAACAAAACCAGTTCTCATTAACTCAGTGAATTACATCCAGCTTCTACTTATCTTGCTTGCTTAAGCTTCCTTGGGCCTCTCAAGGCCTTGCTGTATCTTTCAGGATTATTCAGTTTTTGCACCAATTATGCGTTCTCCTGTGAGAACCTTGCCAACAGTCCACAGTTCTCATTAACTCAGTGAATTACAGCTTCTTCTTATCTTGCTTGCTTAAGCTTCCTCGGGCCTCTCACGGCCTTGCTGTATCTTTCAGGATTATTCAGTTTTTGCACCAATTATGCGTTCTCCTGTGAGAACACTGTCTCCACAGTTTAGTGTGAGGTGTCCCTGCCCATGGCAGGGGGGTTGGAACTAGATGATTTTAAGGTCCTTTCCAACCCTAAGTATTCTACGATTCTATGATGAACTTGTTTGAGTTGTAATTTCACTCTTGGGATCACAAAAGAAACGGGTCTGACACTGGGGTTTTCTGCAGACAGACCCTGACAGAGGGGCACAAGAAGCTGGGAGGAAGCAGAGACAGGAGACCTGACCCAAACTAGCCAAAGTGGCGTTCCATACCACAGCACGTCATGCTCAGTATATAAACGGGGGGGAGTCACCTGGCAGGCCCAGATCAGTGCTCAAGTCAGTCTGGGTATCAGTCGGCAGGTGGTGAGCAGTTGTATTGTACATCATTTGTATTTATTGTTTGTTTCCCCTTCCCCTTTTAGTTTTATGTTCTCTCTCCTTGTTATTTCCCTTATCATTATTAGTAGTACTTTTGTATTATATGTTACTTATTGGACTGTTCTTATCTCAACCTCTGGGGTTTACATTCTTTCGATTCTCCTTCCATTCTCACCTGGAAGAGGAGGGGGGGAGTGGGTGAATGTCTGTATGGTTCTGAGTTACCAGCTGGGTTTAAACAACGACAGTAGTCCACAAGAAGAATCAACAATAATCCTAGGGCTATTCACACTGGACTGGAACAATAATAAATGCAACAGGAAGCTATTTTATAAAGAGGGTGAGGTCATGCCCTTTCCCACTTTTTTGAGAGAAGTACATATCCCATAAGGATTTGGTAAGCATACCTTGCTTTCTGATCTCCACTGAGGTTGCTCATAAAGAAGGAGCTATAGTTTAACCCTCAAATTTAATTTAATTTTGAATAATACAGGAGGCTTATTTTTATTCAAGAAGGGATAAAGAACTGTTTTGGAATATACAATACAACAATTGGACTACACACAGGGAGGCCATCAGTGACTTTTCTTACCATAATGAAACTAAGGTTTTGGGACAGAAGTTTTTGCTTCATTACTACCCTAATGCTGTTTAACAAGTTTCTTAACAATATGTGTTGGTTTAAGGATAAGTACTTTATATGAGTGGTTTATGTAGAAACCTTCGCCAAAGAAACATTTACTGAAGTAAATACAAACTTTTCAAGACAGCTGCTGCATTGTACTGCATTTTTGCATATTGTATGATGCTTCAAAAATAAACACCAGGTTAAAGTGGAATGATGCAATTACAATGTTAAAAATATTGGAAAAGTTGAATGGTGCTTATAACGTCCTTTTTTTTTTTCTGTGTAGGCATCAAAAATATCAGGTTTTAAGGAAATGGATCAATCACTTCAGCTTCAGATTTTTTACTACCAGTGATGGTAAGTACTGTTGCACTAATCTAATATCAGAAGTGAGATTTCTTTCTAATGCATATTGAAGATTTGTAAAGTTTGCTGTTATCTTATTTCCTGCTTAAGACATAGTGTTACTGTCGTGGTTTAACCCCAGCCAGCCAGCTTTCACTCACTCCCCCCCCCTTCTTGCACCCCCCCACTCTCGGAGGGACGGAGAGGAGAATCAAAAAGAATGCAACTCCCACGGGTTGAGATAAGAACAGTTCAGTAACTAAGGTACAACACAAATCACCACTGCCGCCACCAATAACAGCAATGATAAAGGAAATAACAAGGGAAGAGAATACACCACCCAATCACCAGGCGACCGATAACTCGCCTCCCCAGCCCAATTAAGCACCGACTGATACCTCCTCCAACCCTGCAGTCCCCTTCGCCCTTCCAGGTCACTCCCCAGTTACATCCAGGGCATGACGTGCTATGATATGGAACACTTCTTTGGTCAGTTTGGGTCAGGTGTCCTGTCTCTGCTTCCTCCCGGCTTCCCCTCCTCCCTGGCAGAGCATGAGGCTCACAAAGTCCTTGGCCAAACCAAAACATCATTTTTATCAGCTCTGTTCCCAGCCCGAAAGTCAAAACACAGCACTGCACCAGCTACCAAGAAAGAGAAAAATGACTGCCACTGCTAAACCCACGACAGTTACTAAGACTTGAGGTCATGTTATGCTTTGGGGAGAGTCCCAGGAAAGTTGACAGGACTACTGTGTATGGAGTTACACAGAAACAGGACTGAGTCAGGCCTGGGATTTGGGGAAATGCCTTTTTCCGTCTAGATTTCTGAACCAACATTTTCAGCCTGGACACGTTCCTGTGTAACCTTATCTAGGTGTTCCTGCTCCGGCAGGGGGATTGGACTAGATGATCTTTTGAGGTCACTTCCAATCTCTAACATACTGTGATACTGTGATCTTATATATTTTTATGTACTGTTATTATGGTAGTTTCCCTAATCTTATGGTATCTGATGGTTAATCTCCTGGTCGATGGGTTTTAAGGAAGGATTTTTCAATACGATTGCATTAAATTAAATCAAACTTTTAAGGTAGGTTCTTTGCACTCCTAGCTTTGAAGTGTATTTTTTTAAGCAGCAAATTCTAACACTAGAAACAGGCTGTGTTTGGAGAGCCCGTTTTTCTTGCCCTATAGTCTAATACTCCATAAATCTTTTAAGGACTCAGAGAAATTTCTTCTGTTATTCCCATGTCTCTTCTCCTGAAGAAAACAGAAGCCAAAAATATTATTGTGAGAAGTTGCTAGATCTTTGTTGATTCCTGTAGTACTTTAACCAACAGATTTATGTTATCAGCTAAGATGAACAGGGCCAAGAACTGGCCAGAACCAGCCTGGTGGTTACTGACATGACAACAATCCTAAAACAAAGTGATGAGAGGAAGATGAAGAAATAACCACCAGGGGTCCCAAAGACCACTACAACATTTTAGTGTGCATGTGGGAGGAATTCTCTAGAAATATGATGCAGTGTATAAGTAACTCAATGAATATGTATGTAATCTAATGTATATGTATGTTTAAGGACAATATAATCACAGCCTGGTTGATGCTCGGACGAGACATGCTAGGAGGAGCTATCCCCCATGTCTCCTGGCACTGCAATAAAGAATACCTGCTTGTCAACTTAAACTTTGTTGTCAAGTTCCTGGAGATTTCTCCAAATCAGTAGGATATTCAAATCTCTTATTACATGCTGGATCAAATGATGTAAACACAAACCTGTCATGCGTAGGCAGCCCTTTTTCAGATTCCTCCTGGGAATTGAAGGTGAAGAGTGATATAAGTCTGCAGGATTGTGTGAAGCAAGTTTATGTGCTCCTTTATCTTTGTATTAGAGTCTTGCACTTGTGCTTGTAGTCACAATATATTGAGAGCAGAACGTGATAACAAAGCTAAATGTTTGGTAACCGAAGCATACAGGCTTAAAACTTAGAACACGCTAAAGCAACCTGGAATTTTTCCTTTGGCCTACAGCTGATTGGGAAGTCAGCAGCTCTGTAGTCTGGAGATTTTCTGGTATTGAAGTGTACATAAACCATGCCAAAATACTCAGAACTGGAAAATAATTTAATTTTGTTTTCAGTGATTTTTCCTGGGGTGAGACTGGGGGACTTGGTACTGTTCCAGTCTAGCATTTAATTTTCTGCATGAGATCTAATGGTTAGGTTGAGGATTGTTTTGTCCCTGACTCAATATTTAAGCATTTTATTTAAAATGGGGTGGTCCATTGGGCAAGGATTAAGGGTGTACTCACAAAATTGCCTTTGCCTTGTCAGTTTGTGCATTTTCATAAGATCCTGGTGTTAGCGTAAGGACTGACACATAACCACCGGAATGGTTATATGAGGTGCTTTATTGCAGCGCTGGGAAACCAGGGGCACGCGCCCAAATCTGGCTTCGGTCTCGTCACATCGCGTTCGCAATTTATACATATTCGATATAGATTGCATCATTCACTAATACATATGCATTAAGGATTGCCACGTCAGTCTATTGTAACATCAGCCTCTTCTGCGCTTGCGCAGCCCCCCTCTGGTGGTCGTCCTGATGAAGTAAGGAGTCTTCCTCGGATGAAGTAAGAAGTCTTCCTCGGCTTGTTCTTTTCACCTTCTTGTCCTCTGGACATATCCCAGCCATTATGTGGACGCCAGCATTGTTCTATTTTCCCTTGGCTACCTCTGTTAATTTCTAGGTTCTGCTTGGATAGAATTTCACAATATATCTTTCTAAATTCACCCATACACCCTTCACCATTTATGGTCATATGAGCTCTTGCTACCAAGACTACCATTGTATCACTGGTTACAGGTTGACCACGATACTGGACAGACAGAACTGCAAAATTATAGCTCTTTCTAATCTACAAAATCACACTATTGATTTATAAACCTCTTAAACATAATCGTTCCTACCATTTTATATGATTATTTATCTTAAAAACTTCACTCTTTTCTAACACTGGAAGTTCTGGTTCCTGGTTCCTTCAAGCAGAAACCCATGTTGCTACAGTCTAAATGGATGTGCCAATCACTGAGCAATTAGATACAAGATGCCACATCCTCAGGAATATTATACATCCAGAAATTTGCTTCAATTGCATATGCCTAAAACAGTAAGACTTGGGATGGAGTATTTTCTTTCCCATGAAATAAATTAGGAACAGTTGTTATGTTGACAAAGAAGCACAGAAATAACAAGGAAGGAGCGACCATGAATACCCCAAGTAAAATGATATAGAGGAAGAAAAAAAATGATTGCAAATTATCACTTGAGGGCAACTGAAAAGTAGCAACTTGAATATGTGTGCTTGTAAAGTAGCTATTATTACATGCTGTGATTTTGTGTATAAAACCACCTGTATTTACTAGCCAGTTGCTAATAAGAAACTATACCTTGTATTGTATGTCATTGTAAAAGAGATGTTAGAGCATGCAAATTTGCAGCAGCTGCTAGAAAATGCTAAGGCAGAAGCTAGAAATATTCTAATACAATGGTAGTGTTATAAAGCAGGTAATGGAACAAATTAAGAGGGTGGGAGACTTCCACTGGTAAGTCCCCCACTGCCACCAGCATCTTCAACATGCTGATGCACCCTATAATAGTTACTCTAATAATGTAAATCTGTATGTGCTTTGCCACAGTAGTGACTTGTTACTGGATGAAGCAGGTGAAACTCTGCATTAACAACAAGGTGCGAGGACTGAGGTTGGCCAACTGCCTCCGACCACAGTCAAGGGCAAGACTGGGTTGGCCTTTGTGTTTGCCACCAAGAACCTTTAGCTCTGCTGTTGGCTGCAACCCAGCAGGCATAGAGCAGTGGGGGCACATGCCATGCCAGACCTTGATGTGAGGGATGGACTCCCCTGTTATCAGAGAACTATCCAGGAGAAAAAGAGCAGGCCCAACAGCCTGTGATTGTCATATGTAGGAGATATGATCTAGTCCAAAATCCCCTGCACAAGTAGGGTTATCTAAAGGAGTTATTAACAGTAGATATATAAAACAAAAAAAGGGGAATGCAAGGATTTTCTCCACATGAAGAACGATTCATTGCCCAAACCACCAGTTCTATATAAAGACCTACATGATAACTAGTGGAAAGGACAAGTGCCGTTGCTGACATGGTGTCAAGGGTATTGCTGTGTACAGCTATCAACAGGACCATACTGGCTGCCAGCAAAATGTATAAAGCCCCAGAACTCAACAACATAAAGAAATGACAATGACAAATGTCTGTGTAATATCTGTTCTATTATGTGTGACCATGGGTAATGGTCAAGTATAGCGGGCACATTTATTAAATCCCCCACTATTCTGACCTGTTACATGGTGTGTAGGATTCACTGGGATGCCACATGTTATAAAGGTTCAAGTGACTTCAACTCAGACTAGTCTTACTGAAATAATGCTGCCTGGAGTAGTGAGTGGTTATGTTAATTACACAGGTCAAGCAGTGATAGAGCAGACACACCAAATTTTAAAAATCATGCTAGCAAAACAAAAAGGGGGAAAGATAGGGGACTCCAAATGCACCAATCAATAAAGCATTGTTTGTCTTAATTTTTTTAATATTATGCAGATCTGACTTAAACACAGGCATGAATGTGTGCCCAATGATTAGGTATTTTTCTGCACTAACCCATGTAGACTCAGTTCTGATACCAGGGCGATTCAGAAAAAACTCCAGGAACAAACTTGCCAACAGTTTTCAAGTTAACAAGCAGGTATTCTTTAGTGCGGCACCGGGAGACACGGGGGATGGCTCCTCCCAACGTGGATTCCCGTATTTCTATACAAGCCATCCTTATATAGTGTCTGGGCATACATACATATTCATGAGGATACCTATGGATTACATCATTTTTCACAGAGTTCCCCGCATGCGTACAGAATTGTGGTGGTGATCTCTGAGGGTTGTTTACTTCTTCCTACAATCTTCATCACTTCTGGCAGCCTTTGAAGCACGCGCAGCAGATGCGCATACCAGTTTAATTGGTTCCTTAGCACCAGAGACATAATAATCCTATCCTCCTACTTATCACTTAGTTTAACTGTAGCCCATCCTGGACACCTGCAGTTCCCAGATACTCCTTATCCCTGTGTCCTGTTCTTCTAGACTGTTTTTCTTAAAACTATGCCAACTATAACAATTTATCTTGTGAGAATTCTCAGTGTGTTCTCTAGCTGTACTCTATTTTTTTTTCTATGTATCATGCACCTCAATAATTTTCCATTGCTACTGTTACAAAGCCATCAAACTTAATATTACTTAAAACTGATTCTAAAGGTTTTTATATATTCCATTTTGTGATTTTGTGCCCCCTTGTCTCAAATTCCCCCCTTTTTCTGTCCTTTTGCAAATACTTTTGCAACATTTTATATATTACCATTACCATCAAAAGTCTTTTTGAAATAATTTCCCATTTCTACTTGGTGCACAATTTCACTCCTTTTCCAGTATTTGTAATTTATCATAGACCGCTTACAACACCAGAGGGAACACTGTATCATAGCGCAAGTAATCAATTTTAAAATAATTAACACCAATATACCTGCAATCAGTTGCCTCAACCAGGAGAGATTGGGTAACCATGAAGTTAACTTTTTCCATATTTCTTTAAAACGCCAGGAGGTGTCATCCACGGCCATTTCATAAAATATCAGTTTATTTCCAAATTTCCTCCAGATCGGTTTCAATTCTGCCACTATAATCTGTATAGGAACAACAATTTTCATTGACTATGAAAGAAAACCCTCTTTGTGATGCCAGTAACATGTTTAGATAGGCTATTTATCTCTTGTTGTTCTGCCGGGATTATATTGATGCTCTTACTTTCCATTTCCTCTATGGTTGCTGAGATATTTACAATTGCCTTCTCTAATACACTTACTGCCAAAGATGGAATTAGCCTTCTTACAAAACTATGAAATGCGGTGTGCCATTCAATAATAGGGTTAAACCCTCACTTAATTCGTTTAGCAAAGCTTCTAATGTAGGTCCCAGAAGGGTACCTGTTGATAATAGTAAAATTGGGTATTACAGCACCTAAGGTGCATGCCCCCTTCCAGTTGGGGGGTAAAATCTCATAAGCATTTTTTCCACATAACCAATACCATCCTTTCCCTTTAGAAACAGGCCACCACTGAACTACGATACCATCTATATTAATCGTATGATTGCAATTTGAATGGTGACTTACATCTGTGGCATTTAAACAAGCATGATCTCCTACTCTGGTTCCTGGTGTAATACATCTTTTTGCACAGGTATAATATTTATTATCTACATTAGGATTAACTATCCCAAATGTTAACCTTTCCTTCGAATACAGATTGCTAGTGTTCACCCACAAATTTGTCCATGAGACAGTGTTAGGAATTGGAACTCCAGTTAATGGGAGATCCAGGCTTTCTCCTGATTTAGGCAACTGTGCACACACCCATCAGTCACTACGATTAAAACATTAGTAACATTCTGCACTAATTTCAGGTATAAGTTCTGTTCCCAAGCTTGTGCACCAGTTATCATGAGTCCAAATTATGACCAAGGCGATTTCATACACAAGGGTCCTGAAGGTTCGATCCACCATGTCTTCTCTGGTTCTGGTGCTTTCTTTATTCTTGAATAATGTATCCAAGCAGGTTGTTCCTTTATCTTCACTGCTGTAAAGGTGGTCAATAATATCTGGTACAGTCTGTTCCACTTCTCCTGTAGAGGATCTCCTGAAAATTTCTTAACAGATCTGAAAGGGTGAATCAGATAATCAGATAATCCAAACCTCTTGCTCTTGTCCCTACTATTCTCTTATTTATCTCCTCCAAAAGTTTTCCCATATTGGTCAGAAACTATCAGAGATAGCCTTCCCCCACTTCCTGAAGACTTTCTCCTTTAAACTGGGATTGATATGGTCTTCCATACAAACTCTCAAATAGGCTAACCTCTTCTTTCGATCGAGGTTTAGTTCGAATTCTCAATAGAGCCAGTGGTAAACCTTGATACCAATATAAATGCATTTCCTGACATGTTTTACTAATCTGTTGTTTGATCAGATGAACCATCTTTTCTAGTTGCCCACTGGCCTGAGGCCTGTGTGGAACATGTAGTTGCCAATCAGTTTTTAATTTTTTGCTAGTTTCTTGTGACTCTGGTACCCCAAAATGAGGTGCTATCTCGTTAAATAATATTTTAATCACTTGTTCTGCATTATTTATTATACAAGGGAATGCTTCTGGCCAGCCTGAAAAAGTATCCGTTAGCACCAACAAATATCTACAACTCCCTTTTTCTTGGTAATCAGAAAAAAAAGATCAAAAGATCTTGGAAGATCAAAAGATCTTGGAAGTCAGGGCTAGTCGCTGGTGGCCTGAAGACATCTGGTTGATGGGCTATTAAAGTATTACACAGCAGGCAACAACATACAATTAAGTTCATTGGCTGTTTTCCCCTAAAATTAAATCCCCTTGAGGTACACATCGGACTTCCCCATCATCCCGCATTACCCACCAAGTGTATCCAGGTCCCTGAGCAACAGCAATCCCACGAGTGGGTTTGCCTTTACTTGAAGCAGGAATAACCCAGACTGTCTTCCCCAGCAAATTCTTCATATGCACCACAGGAACTTTGTCCCCCTCTACAATATGTAAAAGTTCCGATTGGGCTGGGCCAGCTCTGTTGGCAGATCCTCTGGTGTTGACCAACCAGGTGGCCTTTGGTAAGTGTGTATCCCAATGCTTGAAATTTCCCCCACCCATTGCTCTCAGTGTAGTTTTTAACAGCCCATTGTACCTTTCGATTTTCCCAGAGGCTGGTGCATGGTAGGGGATGTGATATACCCACTCAATGCCATGCTCTTTGGCCCAAGTGTCTATAAGGTTATTCCAGAAATGAGTCCCACTGTCTGACTCAATTCTCTCTGGGGTGCCGTGTCGCCACAAAATGTGTTTCTCAAGGCCCAGGATAGCGTTCCGGGCAGTGGCATGGGGAACAGCGTACGTTTCCAGCCATCCGGTGGTTGCTTCCACCATGGTAAGCACATGGCACTTACCTTGGCGGGTTGGTGGCAGTGTGATATAATCAATCTGCCAGGCCTCCCCATATTTATACTTCAGCCATTGTCCTCCATACCAAAGAGGTTTTAACCGTTTAGCTTGTTTAATGGCAGCACATGTTTCACACTCATGAATAACCTGGGCAATAGTGTCCATTGTTAAGTCCACCCCTCGATCACGGGCCCATTTATATGTTGCATCTCTGCCCTGATGGCCTGAAGTGTCATGGGCCCACCGGGCCAAAAATAATTCACTTTTATGTTGCCAATCTAAGTCCATCTGAGCCACTTCAATCTTAGCAGCTTTATCCACCTGTTGGTTGTTCTGGTGTTCCTCAGTGGCCCGACTCTTGGGTACATGGGCATCTACATGCCGTACCTTCACCACCAGGTTTTGCACCCGGGCAGCAATATCTTTCCACAGTGCAGCAGCCCAGATAGGTTTACCTCTACGTTGCCAGTTGCTCTGCTTCCATTGCTGCAACCACCCCCACAGGGCATTTGCCACCATCCATGAGTCAGTATAGAGATAAAGTACTGGCCACTTTTCTCGTTCAGCAATGTCCAGGGCCAGCTGGATGGCTTTCACCTCGGCAAACTGACTCGATTCACCCTCTCCTTCAGCAGTTTCTGCAACTTGTTGTCGAGGATTCCATACAGCTGCCTTCCATCTCCGATGTTTTCCCACAATACGGCAGGACCCATCAGTAAACAAGGCATACTGCTTTTCACTTTCTGACAGCTGATTATATGGTGGGGCCTCTTCAGCATGCATCACCTCCTCCTCTGGTGACATTCCGAAATCTTTGCCCTCTGGCCAGTCCATGATGACTTCTAGAATGCCTGGACGACTGGGATTTCCTATTCGAGCTCGTTGTGTAATTAGTGCAGCCCATTTACTCCATGTAGCATCAGTTGCATGATGCATAGAGGAGACCCTGCCTTTGAACATCCAGCCTAGCACGGGCAACCGGGGTGCCAGGAGGAGCTGTGCTTCGGTGCCAATCACTTCCGAAGCAGCTCGAACCCCTTCATAGGCTGCCAGTATCTCTTTCTCAGTTGGGGTATAGCTTGCCTCGGATACTTTGTATCCCCGACTCCAAAAGCCAAGGGGTCGACCTCGAGTCTCTCCTGAAGCTTTCTGCCAGAGGCTCCAGGTAGGGCCATTCTCCCCAGCTGCGGTGTACAATACATTTTTTACATCTGACCCAGTCCAAACTGGTCCAAGGGCCACTGCATGAACTATCTCGCGTTTAATTTGCTCAAAGGCTTGTTGTTGCTCAGGTCCCCATTTAAAATCATTCTTCTTACGGGTCACATAATAGAGAGGGCTTACAATCAAACTGTAATTTGGGATGTGCAGTCTCCAGAACCCCACTGCACCCAAGAAAGCTTGTGTTTCTTTCTTATTAGTTGGTGGAGACATTGCTGTTATCTTGTTGATTACATCTGTGGGGATCTGTCTACGTCCATCTTGCCATTTTATTCCCAAAAATTGAATCTCCTGTGCAGGTCCCTTGACCTTACTTCGTTTTATGGCAAAACCGGCTTTCAGCAGGATTTGGATTATTTTCCTCCCTTTCTCAAAGACTTCTTCTGCTGTATCGCCCCACACTATAATGTCATCAATGTATTGCAGGTGTGCTGGAGCTTGCCCCTGTTCCAGTGCAGTCTGGATCAGTCCATGACAAATGGTAGGGCTATGTTTCCAGCCCTGGGTCAGTCGGTTCCAAGTGAATTGGACACCCCTCCAAGTAAAAGCAAACTGTGGCCTGCACTCTGTTGCCAAAGGAATTGAGAAAAATGCATTGGCAATATCAATCGTGGCATACCACTTGGCTGCCTTTGACTCCAGTTCATACTGAAGTTCTAGCATGTCTGGTACGGCAGCACTCAAGGGTGGTGTGACTTCATTCAGGCCACGATAGTCTATTGTTAGTCTCCACTCTCCGTTAGACTTTCGCACTGGCCATATGGGGCTATTAAAGGGCGAGCGGGTCCTGCTGATCACTCCCTGACTCTCCAGTCTACGGATCAGCTGATGGATAGGAATCAGGGAGTCTCGGTTGGTGCGATATTGCCCCCGGTGCACTGTTGTGGTCGCAATTGGCACTTGTTGTTCTTCGACTTTCAGCAGCCCCACAACAGAAGGATCCTCTGAGAGACCAGGCAAGGGGGACAGCTGCTCAATTTCCTCAGTCTCCAAAGCAGCAATACCAAAAGCCCATCAGTACCCTTTTGGGTCTTTGAAGTACCCTCTCTTGAGGTAGTCTATGCCAAGGATGCACAGAGCCTCTGGACCAGTCACAATAGGGTGTTTTTGCCATTCTCTCCCAGTCAGGCTGATTTCAGCCTCCAGTACAGTCAACTCTTGGGATCCTCCTGTCACTCCAGAAATACAGATGGGTTCCACCCCTTGACAGCTCGATGGCATCAGGGTACACTGTGCACCGGTATCTACTAGAGCCTTATACTTCTGTGGGACTGATGTGCAAGGCCATCTGATCCACACAGTCCAGTAAATCCGACTGTCCCCTACCTCCAACTGGCTGGAGGCAGGGCCCCTCTAATAGTCATCACAGGATTGGACACTTAAGTCATGTTGAAAGGGATTATTCTTCTTTATCACAGGAGCTGGAGTAAAATCAGCTCTTCCACTCCACCTGGGAAACTGCTCACCAGAGACTGAAGCCTTAGCTCTAATGGGACGATCAGTCTTGGCCTTTGCTCCTCTTTTCAATTCACTCACCTGTTCCTCCAAAACTGAAGTAGGTTTTCCATCCCACTTTGTCATGTCTTCTCCGTGATCCCGCAGGTAAAACCATAGGGTAGACCGTGGCCTATACCTCTTGTATCTCCTTTCTCGAACAGTGGGACGCCTTTTGTTAATAGCTGAAACGTGTGTTGGTACACGCGAGGAGTTGGATAAGTCAGATATATCATTCCTCAATTGTTTGAGATCCTGGGACAGTTTTTCCACAGCTGAGATGATGGAAGGGGTGAGATTGTCTTCGAACTCGCGGAGTTTATGAACCATTTCATCCACTGTTAGTGGTACTATGTCATTCCAGGTTACTGTTGCCAATGAATGGGCATATAATGATGGTGCATTCTGTGTGAGTTTTCGCCACATGGGTCGCGTACATTCGACTTCATCTGGATCTATGGGTATATTCCCGTTTGTCGGAGTGGGAGTCGGGCCTGGAGTAATGACGCAACCTCAATATGAGTATGATCGTTCTCATTTATTGTCTGCATACGCAGTGCTTATATAGGATTTAAAGTAAGCCGCGCGCCTAAAGCAAAGTTATCATTGGTCCCCAACAACTGTCACGCGCCACGGTCTCTCTTCTGATTGGTGATCGCCTGCTGTCACACACCACGGTCTCTCTTCTGACTGGTGATCGCCCGCTGTCACGCGCCACGGTCTCACCTCTGACTGGTGATCGCCCGCTGTCACATGCCACGGTCTCTCTTCTGACTGGTGATCGCCCGCTGTCACACGCCACGGTCTCTCATCTGATTGGCGATGGCAAGCTGTCCACAGGATTGCTTACATTGCTCAAGCAAGATGCACTTCTGGAGAGTCCCCGGGGCACTTCCTCAAGAGTTGTTTACTGTCCTCAGCCAAAGGCGTTCAAGAAAGGTCAAGAGCCAGGGCTAGGCCCTGGCCTTTTCCCTTACACCCTAAAGACTGGGTTGCTCACTCCAAGGAGTTCATGTCTTCCTCTGTCATGCAACCATCCTTCCACTCCCGTTATTTGGCTTGATGTGATAGATCATCTCTACGATGGCTGATTCTCTCAGAGACTGGACAGCTTTGTCTATAGCAGTCCACTTGGCCGAACGACTCATAACATCGTCCTTGTATGGAAACCTTTCTTTCACAGCTGCCAAGAGCCGCCTCCAAAGACTGAGGGACTTTTTCTCTCTTGCAATTGCTTTGTCAATTCCCCCTTCTCTAGCAAGTGAACCCAGCTGCTTGGCTTCTGTACCTTCTAGTTCGTGACCATCGGCCCCATTGTCCCAGCATCGGAGCAACCAGGTGATGATGTGCTCCCCTGGTTGACGGGTAAAATCTTTTCGCATATTCCGTAGCTCGGTTAAGGACCGAAGTTGAGAAGTCACCTCTCCTTCTTCTTCTTCTTCATGTGATGATGACTCTTGATCAGGTTCTGGATCAGGTAGTGAACACAGTGTTTCTTCATCTTGCTTTAACCTTCCTGCCTCCTTTTTGCTTTTTCTCTTGCGTACAAGGGCAACCGATATTGGTATGAATTGGTCCTCTGGTTTAGTTGCAGTGATTATCACTGTGGTTTGAGTAGCAACTGTACTTGTTGCTGGGGGTGATGTGGCTGCTGTACTTGGAGCTGGGATAGCTGCGCTGTCTATGGAAGTCGAAGTTTGAGTAGCTGCTGTACTTGGAGCTGGGATAGCTGTGCTATCTGCTGCAGCCAAAGTTTGAGTAGCGACTGTACTTGTTGCTGGGGGTGGTGTAGCTGCTGTACTTGGAGCTGGAGTAACTGTACTGACTGCTGCTTTGCCCTCAGATCCAGCTGTCGGAGTGGGAGTCGGGCCCGGAGTAACGACGCAACCTCAATATGAGTATGATCGTTCTCCTTTATTGTTTGCATACACAGTGTTTATATAGGATTCTAAATCAGCCACGCTCCTAAAGCAAAGCTATCATTGGTCCCCAACAACTGTTCACGCACCTGTCTATACATTGCTATTGGCTAAACTAAGTTTTACACACATATCTCTACAACAGCAGGGTGCATGCCTTGTGATAAGCGGTGCATTCCTTGTGGCCAGCAAGCTCCTGTTTCAGGGTTCTGCTTACATTTCTTCAACTCCAGGCCTCCTCGGCTCAGCTGAGTCAGAAAGAGTTCAAGGCTGTCTCACTCAGCTCTAATCCTGGGTTGTGCAGGCCCTCGTGAGAATGACCATTGCTCCACATCCAGCAACATTTTTTTCCTTTTGAAGGTGCTGGAAAGCATTGAACATGGCCCTGTAAGCATAGGCCAAGCCCCAGCACGTTGCCATGATTTGTCCATCTCTGGTATGGCCAGAATGACCACACACCTCATTTAAGTGTTTTACTAATTCTTCTGGATTTTGCAGTTGTTCGGTGGTGAAATTCCAAAGTACTGGAGGGGCCCACTGACCTAGATACTTGCCCATACTGTCCCACACACCCTGCCACTCATGACTGTCCAGCCTCAGAGAAAATCTCTTGGTCCTCCTACTTCGTCGTTTAACCCCAGACAAGACCCAAACCTGACTCTGCTTAACTTTTGAAAACAGATGAAATAGTTGTGGCCAAAATACACTCTGTATACGTGCCAACATGGTGATCCCCATCACAATCAGCAAACAAGTCTCAATAGCATTAAGAGGCCATTCAAAACTCTCAAATGATGCTGTAAATGCTCTGGGGGGAGGACTGGGAGGGTAAAAGAATGCCTCCTTCACAGGTTGACCACCCGAGAAGGAGAAAGAATATGTGTAACTGCTAAGCACTTCTATTATATACCTCCCAAGGTATAAAGGTGGTGACCAAACTGGGAACATAAGCCAGATAAGTTTCATGATCAATAATTCTATTGTGTTACAAGTCATTACCATAAAGTACACTGAGACAAGAACTTTAGCCCAAGCCCCACACCTGAAAAACACTAATACAGCAAATACCAGATCTAAGTAAGTTACCACATTCTGAAGCTGTGAGATCAAGAGGAACAACTTTGAGAGCCAATAAATCAGCATTGTGACGAGTGACTATTAATCCAGTCAGATCTGTTGTTATCTCAACCCCTTCGGGCCCCACGTTGGGCACCAAAAAGAACTGTCGTGGTTTAACCCCAACCAAGACAGCTTGTGCACTTACTCCCAGTGAGTGGTGCCAGGCTGGAAGCAATCGAGGCCCACGTTAGTCCGTCCCCCCCCCTTCCCCAGGGGCTGCCCCCCCCTTTCCCCTTCCAGAGGGGTGGGGAGGAGAATCGAAGGAATGCAACTCCCACGGGCTGAGATAAGAACAGTCTAGCAACTAATGTACAATACGAATCACCACCGCTACCACCAACGACAACAGTAAGAGAAAATAGCAAAGGAAAGGAGTACAATACCACACGCCGAACCACCAGTCCGACCCGGCTGACCCCCTGTCCTTCCGGGTACCTCCCAGTTCCCCCCTGGGCATGACGTGCTGTGGTATGGAATACCTCTTTGGTCAGTTTGGGTCAGGTGTCCTGTCTCTGCTTCCTCCCGGCTTCCCCTCCTCCCTGGCAGAGCATGAGACTCACAAAGTCCTTGGCCAAACCAAAACATCATTTTTATCAGCTTTGTTCCCAGCTGAAAGTCAAAACACAGCACTGCACCAGCTACCAAGAAAGAGAAAAATGACTGCTACTGCTAAGCCCAGGACAAGATTCCTTCCTACAATTTGTTTGTCTAAATATTTATGCAAAGAGTTGCTACCCAAAGGAGTTTTATGATGTTCTTCCTGAACTAACTTCCAGAGCTGGTTATAGGGGATTACAATTTGCCCATCAGGTATATGAACCCAACCCTCTTTATTTTCCTGTCCTTTTAGATCCTCACTCAATTTTGTGTCCTCTTTTGAATACCTAGGTTTAGATTTTTTAATTGTTAGTTTGCCATCAGGGATTAAGAACATGATTTGAAATTGTTCAGCTGCTCATTTGCCTTCAAAATCAGCCAAATTATTTCCAGTTTCCTGACCAGAGTCACCTTGTTGATGTCCTTTACAGTACATAACAGCTACTTCTTCAGGTAGCTGAACAGCTTCCAGTAATTGTAGAATTTCTGTAGCATGGTTAATCTGTTTCCCTTGTGTGTTCAAAGGTGAAGTGGTGGTAACGGCATATCCTGCCTTTCGTTTACCATTTTTCATGAAGCTACTACCATCAGTAAAGCAAGAATCAGCATTGTTCCAGAACACCATAATCATGGATCCAAAGTCTGAACCATTCAGTCTTTCCCAGGGATGTCCGGAGCTCCTTGACAGTCAGTGGTCATGGAGTCTAGCAAATGGCTTCTTTTCTAGCAATTCCAAGTTCTCTCCGTCCTCCTGTTATTTTATATCCTAAGTAGGAAACTTGGGTTTGGATTAGTTGGGACTTTTGTCTGGATACCCGATAACCATTCATTCCCAGAAAATTTAACAATTTCACTGTCCGCTGGATACATTCTTCCTTTGTTTCTGTAGCAATTAACAGGCCATCCACATATTGTAACAGAGTCCCCCATCTGAGTAGGTGGCTTCCATGATTCTAGTTCTCATGCTAGCTGATTTCCAAAAATTGCTGGACTGTTTTTAAATCCTTTATATAATACTGTCCAAGTTAATTGAGTTTCCCTTCCTGTTTCAGGATTTTCCCATTCAAAAGCAATGGTAAGCAAATTGGCCAATGGTAAGCAAAAGAAAGTGTCCTTTAAATCCAGGACGGCAAACCATTTCTGATTATTATTCAATTTAGTCAATAATTCATATGAATTAACAACTACTGGACGAATATCCTCTGCAATTTTGTTGATTGCCCTGAGATCGTGAACCAATCTGCAACTTTTCCCATCATATTTCTTTACTGTCCAGATAGGAGTATTATATTCCAATTCACATTCAATTAATAATCTATATTTTAAAATTTATCAATGATTTTTTTTATTCCCTTTGATCTTCTAATTTTAAGGGATACTGTTTTATTCTAATTGGGCAGGCCCCCCTTTTTATTTCCACTTTAACAGGCAAAGCATTTTTCGCCTTACCTGGAACTTCAGATGACCATACTCCCACATATATCCGATTAAGGATTTCTTCTATTTCAGGGAGGTCCTCCTTTTTGCTTTTCTGTTGAATTAGAGATAAACTCAAAACTGCAATTAATTGATTGTTTTTAACTCTGAATTCCATTTTGCCTTCCTTAAATGTTGCTTCTAGCCCTAATAAAGATTTTAGAGAATTTGGCATGCATAAAAATTTATGCATTCCTATTTGTTTTCCCAATTTGTACTTTAAAGGTTTCAGAAAGAATGACTTTTTTTTTTCTCTTTTTCTTGCTTGCCAGTAGCTCCCCCATCTGTAACAAATTCTTTTCTCTCTTGTTATAAATTGAGACCACAACGGATCATAATCCAATTAAAATTTTATTAATTATAGCAAGTAGAATATGAGCAAACAGCGCTGGACGACAGGGGAGTCTGCGCTCCGCCAACTGCCGCCCTGAGCAGTTCAAACAGCCCCCTTTTATACATCTTTTATGCTTGTAGAAGCATTACACAGCATTTTTTTTATGTTTGCAGAAGCGATATCTGGTCCGGCCCAGACACGGACAGGATCGACAGACCGAGAGCTTCCCCTCGACTCTGTGGGCGGTGGTGCTCGGTCGCTCCCAGTCGGTGTAAGCGATTGCGGTTATCTCATCTTACAGACCGAGGGCTTCCCCTCGACTCTGTGGGCGGTGGTGCTCGGTCGCTCCCAGTCGGTGTAAGCGATTGCGGTTATCTCATCTTGTGCAGGCTATGTCTGGTGGTTGTTTGCAGAAGCAATTTCATATCTTTTATTGCCTAACTTTTACATCGAGCTTAACATAAGTCTTAATAAACAATATCCCTAGTTCTGAGTTTCTTACACTCTTATTTAACACCAAATAAGTTGCTCCTGTATCCATTAAAATTCCTCTTTATTTCCTCTAGTCCCTAGTTTTAATGTAACCAGTGGATCTGCTAGGGTAGATTCCCCAGGTCCCCGTCAGTTTAGTTCCAGTTCAGTCACCGGAGCCACTCCATGGCTCTGCCCTCCCCAGGCAGTCTCACTTCCAGCGTCCAAAACCCCCCATAGCACGCACACCGATCCGGTCCCACAGGAGAGGAGCCCACTCCCCCACCTCCTCCCGACATCCCTCCTCCCACGCTCAAACACAGGAGCTGCTCGAGCTCCCCTCCTTTCCCCCTTGGTTTTCCTTTTTTTTTTTTTTCTTTTTCTCACAGCGGCTCCCCCTGCTCTGCAGGGCCTGCAGATGCCTGCCTCTTGTGGTTTAACCTCTTCTTAACTCTGAATGTGAATGTGGTGAGTAGCTTGAGAGAGGACGCCTGCAACACCAGAGCGGTGCTGGGAGAGATCAGCGTCCAGGAGCCTCACGTCAGAGTGACAAGAGCAACTGAGGAGGAAGCCTTAAGTTCTCCATAGGACTTGCCCAGGAGCCGGCAGCTCAGCTCCCGCGAGGGGCTGACTCACCAGGGGCGGAGCCAGGAGGCTTGGTGGCACCAGCTGTGAGTGGTTAAAAAACCTACCCAGGGAGCACGGCGAACAGAGCAGGTTGAGGCAGTTTGCGCGGCAGTTCGCACGGGCAGGTGAGCGGGCAGGTGAGCAGGCTAACCGCCTCATCAAGAGGGCTCACCTGGAGTGGAGGAGGAGGAAAGAGTGCTGTTTGTGTGGAGAGACGTAGACGGATTGATGGATCAGATAGATCATGGTTGTAACGCAATCAAAAGCTGTAGTGAGCAATAATGTGGGTATCCAGACTGAGCCTTTCTGCAGTCATGCAGCCGTGCAGGTCTCTGGCTGCAGCGAATGCCTGGGCCTGGCACTTGTATTGGAGGGAGCCAGTGGCACTGCTTGTGTTAGCTGTGAGCAAATAAGTGATCTGCTCAGGCAGGTGGTTGAACTGAGGGAGGACGTAGACACGTTGAGAGCCATCAGAGAATGCGAAAGGGAAATAGATTGTTGGAGCCACACCCTAAGGCAAGGGCAGAGGGAAGTGGTTGAACAAGTGATGGATCCCCTTCCCTCCTACCATCAGACAGAAGGAGAGAACTTAAGGGACAAGGATGTATGGAGGGTGGTCCCTCCTCGGAGAGGTAAGCGAAAACCCTCGCAATCCCTTCCTCCCTCCCAGTTGCCCTTGAATAACAGGTATGAGGTCATGGAACTACAGGGCCAGGTAAATGGAGATGGAGAGGTAAATCTATCTAGTGAGTCACCTAGGGCTTGCCACTCACCCCCATGCCTTAGAACTTCACCAACCAAGAAGAAAAGAAGAGTAATTGTGGTGGGTGACTCCCTTCTGAGGGGAACAGAAGGGCCTATTTGTAGACTGGATCCATCCCATAGGGAAGTCTGCTGCCTACCTGGGGCTCAGATTAGAGATGTTAAAAAGAAACTCTCTGATCTGGTGCAGCCCTCTGACTACTATCCGCTGATGGTTTTTCAGCTTGGTGGTGATGAAATTATTACAAGGAGGGCAAGGGCAATGAAGAGAGACTTCAGAGCCCTGGGACGGCTGGTTAAAGGGTCTGGTGCACAAGTGGTGTTTGCCTCTATATCTGTTACAAGCAGGGGTGAAGAGATAAATAGGAAGAGACTGCAGATGAATGTATGGCTACGTGACTGGTGCCAAAGGCAGGGGTTTGGGTTTTTCAACCACGGGCTGCTGTATGAGACACCTGGTTTGCTGGTGGCAGGTGGGATACACCAGTCCCAGAGAGGGAAAAGAGTTTTGGGGAAGGAGTTAGCAGGGCTTATTGACAGGGCTTTAAACTAGATATGAAGGGGGGAGGGGATTTATCTGGGCCTGTTAGGGACAAGCCCATGAGAAACATGCTAGGGCTGTCCTGGGTTCAGCGGTAGCAGTCATTTTTCTCTTTCTTGGTAGCTGGTGCAGTGCTGTGTTTTGACTTTCAGCTGGGAACAGAGCTGAAAAACAATGATGTTTTGGTTTAGCCAAGGACTTTGTGAGTCTCATGCTCTGCCAGGGAGGAGGAGGAGCCGGGATGAAAAAGAGACAGGACACCTGACCCAAACTGACCAAAGAGGTATTCCATACCACAGCACGTCATGCCCAGGGGGGAACTGGGAGTTACCCGGAAGGGCTAGAGTGGACTGCAGGGTTGGAGGAGGTATGGGTCGGTGCTTGGTCGGGCTGGGGGGGCAAGTTATCGGTCGCCTGGTGATGGGGTGTTGTATTCTCTTCCCTTGTTATTTTCTTTATCATTACTGTTATTGGTGGTAGCAGTAGTGATTTGTGTTATACCTTAGTTACTAAACTGTTCTTATCTCAACCCGTGGGAGTTGCATTCTTTTTGATTCTCCTCTCCATCCCTCCGAGAATAGGGGAGGGCAAGAAGAGACGGGGGGAGTGAGTGGACAAGCTGTCTGGGTGGGTTAAACCACGACAAGGGCTTAAAGGATGGCGGACTAGGGAGGACTATTGTGATAGTATTAATGAAGACCAGAAGGCTTCCTGCCTCCCAAGGGAGCCATCAGCGTGCTCTGCTCGCTCCCTGAAATGCCTGTACACCAATGCACGCAGCATGGGGAATAAACAGGAGGAGTTACAAGTCTGTGTGCAGTTGAAAGGCTATGATCTAGTGGCAGTTACAGAGACATGGTGGGGCAGCTCACATGACTGGAATGTGGTCATGGATGGCTATGTCCTTTTTAGGAAAGATAGGTCAGCAAAGTGAGGCAGTGGAGTTGCTCTTTATGTGAGAGAGCAACTAGATTGTATTGAGTTCTGTCCGGGGCCAGATGAGGAGCACGTGGAAAGTCTGTGGGTACGAATTAAGGGACAGACTGGTACGGGTGATACAGTTGTGGGGGTCTATTATAGATCTCCTGATCAGGATGAAGGAGTTGATGAGGCTTTCTACAGGCAACTGGAAGTAGCCTCGCGACTACATGCCTTAGTCCTCACGGGGGATTTTAACTATCCCGATATTTGCTGGAAGACTTACACAGCCAATCATTCACATTCTAGGAGGTTCCTCCAGTGCATTGATGATAACTTCTTAATGCAAATGGTGGACAAACCAACTAGGAGAGGAGCACTGCTAGATTTAGTACTCACCAGCAAGGAGGGTTTGGTTGAAGGGGTGGTGATCAATGGCAGCCTTGGCTGCAGTGACCATGAGATGGTGGAGTTTAGGATCCTGTGTGGGAGGAATAGAATACCTAGCAAGGCCACAGTTCTAAATTTCTGAAGCGCCAACTTTGGCCTGTTCAATCAACTGCTAAGAGAAGTCTCATGGGAAAGGGTACTAGGTGGTAAAGGGGCTCAAGATAGTTGGTCAGCATTCAAGGACCGCTTCTTCCAAGCTCAGGATCTGAGCGTCCCAATGGGTAGGAAATCAAGTAAGGGAGCTAGGAGACCAGCGTGGTTAAACAAGGAGCTGCTGGGCAAACTCAAGTGGAAAAGGAGAATCTATGGATTATGGAAAGAGGGGCTGGCCACTTGGGAGGAATATAGAACAGTTGTTAGAGGATGTAGGGAGGCAATTAGGACAGCTAAGGCCTCCTTGGAACTTAATCTTGCTAGTCTGGTTAAGGACAATAGAAAGGGCTTCTTCAAATATATAGCAAATAAAACTAACACAAGAGGCAATATAGGCCCACTGCTGAACAAGGTGGGTGCCCTGGAGACAGAGGATATAAAGAAGGCAAAGGTGCTGAATGCCTTCTTTGCCTCTGTGTTTACTCCTGCAGACTCTCCCCGGGGGCCCCAGATTCCTGTTGCCCCAGAAGGAGTCAGGACAAAGGAGGAGTTTGCTTTGGTAGATGAGGATTCGGTTAGGGATCAGCTATGCAATCTGGACATCTATAAATCGATGGGTCCGGATGGAATGCACCCACGGGTGCTGAGGGAGCTGGCAGAGGTCATTGCTAGGCCACTCTCCATCATCTTTGGTAAGTCGTGGGAAACGGGAGAGGTGCCTGAGGATTGGAGGATGGCAAATGTCACACCAGTCTGTAAGAAGGGCAAGAAGGAGGACCCAGGTAACTATAGACCGGTCAGTCTTACCTCCGTCCCTGGAAAGGTGATGGAACAACTTATCCTTGACTCCATTTCTAGGCATATCGAGGATGAGGGGGTTATTAAGAACAGCCAACATGGTTTTATGAGGGGGAAGTCATGCTTGACCAACCTTATAGCCTTCTATGAGGAAGTGACTAGGTGGAGGGATGATGGTAGAGCAGTAGATGTGGTTTTTCTTGATTTCAGTAAGGCATTTCATACTGTCTCCCACAGCATTCTCATAGATAAGCTAAGGAAGTGTGGGCTTGACGATCAGGTAGTGAGGTGGATCAAGAACTGGTTGGAAGGAAGAAGGCAGAGAGTTGTGGTCAATGGGGAAGAATCTAGCTGGAGGTCTGTGACTAGTGGAGTCCCTCAGGGGTCGGTGCTGGGACCAGTGCTGTTTAATATTTTCATCAACGACCTGGATGAGGGAACCGAGTGTACTCTCAGCAAGTTCGCTGATGACACTAAACTGGGAGGAATGGCTGACACACCAGAAGGCTGTGCTGCCATTCAGCGAGACCTGGACAGGCTGGAGAGTTGGGCGGGGAGAAATTTGATGAAATTCAACAAGGGCAAGTGTAGAGTCTTGCATCTGGGGAAGAACAACCCCATGTACCAGTACAGGTTGGGGACTGACCTGCTGGAAAGTAGTGAAGGGAAAAGGGACCTGGGGGTCCTGGTGTATAGGAGGATGAACATGAGCCAGTAATGTGCCCTTGTGGCCAAGAAGGCAAATGGCATCCTGGGGTGCATTAGAAAGGGTGTGGTTAGTAGGTCAAGAGAGGTTCTCCTCCCCCTCTATTCTGCCTTGGTTAGGCCACATCTGGAATATTGCATCCAGTTCTGGGCCCCTCAGTTCAAGAAGGACAGGGAACTGCTTGAAAGAGTCCAGCGCAGAGCCACAAAGATGATTAAGGGAGTGGAACACCTCCCTTATGAGGAGAAGCTGAAGGAGCTGGGTCTCTTCAGCTTGGAGAAGAGGAGACTGAGGGGTGACCTCATCAGTGTTTACAAATATGTAATGGGTGGGTGTCAGGATGATGGAGCTAGGCTTTTTTCAGTGATATCCAGTGATAGGACAAGGGGCAATGGGTGTAAACTGGAGCATAGAAGGTTCCACGTTAACAACAGGAAGAACTTCTTTACTGTGAGAGTGACAGAGCACTGGAACAGGTTGCCCAGGGGGGTTGTGGAGTCTCCCACATTGGAGATATTCAAGGCCCGCCTGGATGAGTTCCTGTGTGATGTACTCTAGGTTACCCTGCTCTTGCACGGGGGTTGGACCAGATGATCTCTTGAGGTCCCTTCCAACCCTTGGGATTCTGTGATTCTGTGCCGCTTGTTGCCAGTGACAGAAATCTCTTCCTCTTTATCAATATCAGATAGGACAGATGCAGTGGGTGCTCCTCTCGGAGGTACCTGTGGCACGTGATTTTCCACCCTGTCTTCCTGATTACTCTGTTTTTAACTTTAAACATCTTTCCCCAATATCACAGGCTGAGCATCTCCAGCTTAAATTTCAGTTTTTCCCTGTCCTTTTCCAAAGCCAAAATTAAGGAATCTGGTGGAGCTATATTAACTTTGCATTCAGTCTGTCTCTCCTTGTGATTTCTTAAAGTGAAAAACATATCTGCAAACATTACTTCATCCCATTTTCCTTGCCCCCTTAAAACAACATTAATTGTAACAATGTATTATAGTTCAGAGTTCCATTTTTAGGCCATTTTTCCTCATCTTCCAAAGTATACAAAGGCCACCATTGGTTACAATAATTTACCAATATTTTCTTATTTACCGAGCCCCGAGGAGACCCTCCAAGTTCTTTCCAGTGTGACAGTATGCACCCAAAAGGATTCTTTTTCAAGATCTCTTCACTCTGCTGATTCTCCATTATCAATCTCATATTCACACACACACACACACACACACAAACGGGATCCCCCAGACATACTCCACACGGTCACAATACTTGAGACAAAGATACTTGAATTCAGCCAAACAAGCAACAGTTAATAACACAGTTATCACATCCTGTCACCAATACCAAAATCACAAGGCCAAAATCATTACTGTAACAAGCCACAAAATAAGACAAATACCAATAGAATCAAAAGCAATACTTCCTAACCTCTATGGCTCAGATCATATTGTAACATTAATAGGGGGGTTTCCTTGAACCCTTTATAGTTGACCAGCCTGTCAGTGTCCCAAGAAGGACGAGACCCTTGTGTCTGACCAGCCTGTCTGCGTCTCGCTGTGGGAACCATACTAGACAGCCCACTGTATCGGCAGGTGATTCGACTAACCTATTCAGGGATCCATGATGACAGCATCACTGAATCAAATCCCTTATGGGCTGTTGATAGCACACTGGACCCAAAACCATTTCCACAAGACACCTCCTGCATCTTGTAGGACCCAAATCACAAGATGCCCCCTGCTTAGTTATAACAGTCTGTCACTGATACCAAAATCCTTAACATAACAAGCCACAAAATAAGTGAAATACCAGCAAGATCCAAAACCATTTCCACAGGACACCCCCTGTGTCTTGCAGGACCCAAACCACAAGAAGCCCCCTGCTTCTTGTGGGTGTATACCAAACAGATGCTAGCAGCCAGGTATATGCCTTTACCTGCGAGATTTCCTATCTTGATTTACAGAAGGCTTCCAAATCATGTGTACGCTCACCAAACCAATTTACCAAACCGAGATGCCCCCTGCATCTTACAGACTATACAAAATAAAAGAATACCTTTTATGAGATGGTCCTTGTCTGCTCCTGCAGAGATCCGAATGAGTCAAGGGGTCCCTCTGGGAAAAGTTCCCGAGGGCCCTAGGGAGCCCTGTCCTCAGCGGGTCCTGCAGCCGAGCAGAGAGGTTCCCATCTGGGGTGAAAAATTGATTCAGAGAAAACTCCAGGAACAAACTTGCCAACAAAGTTTTCAAGCTGACAAGCAGGTATTCTTTATTCCGGCACCGGGAGACACGGGGGATGGCTCCTCCTAACTTGTGTCCCCGTATTGCTATACAAGCCATCCTTATATAGTCACTGAGCATACATACATATTCATGAGGCTACATATGGATTACATCATTTTCCAGAGAGTTCCCCTTTATGGTAATGATAAAGTCTTTGGAAATCATAACTCAGAAAGTCTGTTTAGGTTAATAACTTGGAGAAGAGGCTATGCTTTTTTCTACAGAACGAGGACCCCGATGGATCCTTGCTCGATGTACCTGTCCGTTTATACAAGCGACAGCTGCCAATGAAGACTGATGCCGATTCATCGCTGAAGTTAACCCGTAGGAACTGTACAATGTCAACTGGTCTCTTTTTGGAAAAACAGTCAACAGAGAGTGCCTCCATGTGGGAGCATATCGCAAATGGACTTTGCCACTAGTAATAGACTGGGAACATTTAAGCCTGGAAAGGGTACCACTGGATAACAGGGTTGCTTTTAGATGCTGATTCTGTTCAACGGCTGTTGATTTTTATTGTTAGCTCAAGACCATGCGTGTGAAGATTTTGATGGTATGGGCTGCATAAATTTATCAGATCATCCATAAAAGCATTCCGGACATAATAACAAGGACAGCACACCTTTAGTAAGATGAGGGACTGAACTGGTTGAACAAACTGTTTTCTGACTTGAGCATTACCGAATGGCTTTATTTTATCTTACTAATTTTGTTAGTCTTTTTAAGTATTCTAATCTGTGTGCCTTGTTTGGATTAATCATTTTGTTAATCTTTTTAGGTATTCTAATCTGTGTACCTGGATTACTACAATAGTTAATGGAGAATATAGAAACTTTGGCAAAAGCAAATCATAAATCTATAAAAGCTGTCTTTCAGTAAAAAAAAAAGGGGGAGATGTGGGTAATGGATAGAAATAGTTAACGAAATGGATCCAGGCATTATCACCCTGGTCTGGCTTAAAGCCCTGGGAACAGTAAAGAAAACACCAGGTGTTAATACCATGTTCGGGCCTAAGCCTTGGGAACTGTAAAGAGAACAATGAAGGGTAAAGATCGATTAGCAAAACAAAGATAATCCAACACTGCACACAGCCTCTCCTGCGCTGAGAGACTGTTACAAGAGATGGAACCTAACATCATAGGATCATAGAATCATAGAATGGTTAGGGTTGGAAAGAACCTTAAGATCATCAAGTTCCAACCCCCCTGCCATGGGCAAGGACACCTCACTCTAAACCATATCACCCAAGGCCTCGTCCAACCTGGACTTGAACACTGCCAGGGATGGAGCATTCACAACCTCCTTGGGCAACCTATTCCAGTGCCTCACCACCCGAATGGACTCAGCAGCTTTATAGGGATTGATCCATACACTAAGGAATGATCTCTGTCTGTGTGTGTGGATGTATAAATATATGTATATATGTAAGAACAATGGTATACTGATAAAGTGGGATCTGAACATGACATGAATGGTATGGAATAAGGGATGGATACTGTCCTGGGTTCAGCAGTAGCAGTCATTTTTCTCCTTAGTAGCTGGTGCAGCGCTGTGGTTTTGACTTTCAGCCTGGGAACAATGCTGATAACACCAATGTTTTTAGTTACTGATCAAATATTTAGTCTGACCAAGGACTTTCTCACTCTCATGCTCTGCCAGGGAGGAGGGGAAGCCGGGAGGAAGCAGAGACAGGACACTGGACCCAAACTAGCCAAAGAGGTATTCCAAACCACAGCACGTCATGCCCAGGATGTAACTGAGAGTTACCCGGAAAGGCTATTTCACTGCGGGGTTGGACTAGGTATTGGTCTGTGCTTGGTCAGGCAGGGTGGGGGCGAGTTATTGGTCAGCGGGTGGTGAGGTATGGTATTCTTTTCCCTTGTTATTTCCTTTATCATCATTATTATTGGTGGTAGCAGTAGTGGTTTTGTGTTATACCTTAGTTACTGGGCTGTTCTTATCTCAACCTGTGGGAGTTACATTATTTTGATTCTCCTCCCTGTCCCTCCAGGAGTGGAGGGGGAGAAAGGGGGGAACTGAGTGAGCAGGCAGCGTGGGTTACTGAATGCACTTAAACCACAACAGTAACCCAGAAGAAGAATGCTTTTGAATGGGGCCCTGAGCAACAACAAGCCTTTGAACAAATTAAAAGAGAGATAGTTCATGCAGTAGCACTTGGACCAGTCTGGACCAGGCCAGATGTAAAAATGTACTCTACAATGCAGCCGGGGTGAATGGTCCTACCTTGAGCCTCTGGCAGAAAGCTCCAGGGAAGACTTGAGGTCAACCCCTTAGTTTTTGTAGTTGGAGATACAGAGGATGCGAGGCTGGCTATACTCAAACTTAAAAAGAGATACTGGCAGCATATGAAGGAGTTCAAGCTGCTTCAGAAGTGATTGGCACTGAAGCACAGCTCCTCCTGTCACCCCAGTCACCCGACTGGTTCAAAGGCAGGGTCTCCTCTACACATCATGCAACCGATGCTACATGCAGTAAGTGGGCCGCACTAATTCACACAACGAGCTCGAATAGGAAATTCTAGTCATTCAGGACTTCTAGCATTCATTATGGACTAGCCAGAGGGCAAAGATTTTGGAATGTCACCTGAGGAGGAGGTGATGTATGCTGAAGAGGCCTTACCATACAATAAACTGTCAGAAAGGGAGAAACAGCATGCGTTGTTTACTGATGGGTCCTGCTGTATTGTGGGAAAGCATCAAAGATGGAAAGGTTGCTGTATGGAGTCCCCTATGACAAGTTACGAAAACTGCTGAATGAGAGGGTGAATCAAGTAAGTTTGCCAAGGTGAAAGCCATCCAGCTGGCCGTGGACATTGTTGAACAAGAAAAATGGCCAGTACTTTATACTGTCTCATGGATGGTGGCAAATGCCCTGTGGGGTTGGCTGCAGCAACGGAAGCATATTAACTAGAAACGCAGAAGTAAACCTATCTGGGCTGCTGCACTGTGGCAATATTTCCCTTCCAGGTGCAGAACCTGGTGGTGAAGGTATGTGGAGACAGTGTTCTCACAGGAGAATGGATAATTGGTACATGAACCCTGAATAATCCCAAAAGATACAGCAAGGCCACGAGAGGCCCGAGGAAGCTTAAGCAAGCAAGATAAGAAGAAGCTGGAATTCACTGAATTATGAAAACTGTGGACTGTTGGCAAGCTTTCGAGGTTAAGTTCTCAAACCTGTGCATAACAAAATATATGTTAGTCACTAAGGATCTTCAAGATATTATCAAATCATAATATGCCAAATCACTGTAAGTGCATGTAAGCAATAGTATATAAGAAGTTAAGGCTTTGCAATAAACACCTTTTGTCTGATCATATTGATCTCTGACCAAGTCCATATTTTTTCTGCGGCAAAGGTATGCCGCGTAGAAGCTCATACAGATACAGGGAGGCCTGGCATATTCATTACATCACACTCCCACCGACACACCAAGGCAAGCGCCATGTGCTTCCCATGGTGGAAGTAACCACCAGATGGCAGGAAACATATGCTGTGCCCCACACCACTGCCCAGAACACTATCCTGGACACTGAGAAACAGTTCTTGTGGCTACACTTATCTAGGTGTTCCTGCTCCGGCAGGGGGATTGGACTAGATGATCTTTGGAGGTCCCTTCCAATCCCTAACATACTGTGATACTGTGTGTGATACACGGCACCCCAGAAAGAATGGAGTCAGACAATGGGACTCATTTCTGGAACAACCTTAGAGACACTTGGGCCAAAGAGCATCAAGTGGGTATATCACACCCACTACCATGCACCAACCTCTGAGAAAACTGAATAGTACAAAGGGCTGTTAAAAACTACACTGAGAGCAATGGGTGATGAAACTTTCAAGCCTTGGGATACGCACTTACTAAATGCCACCTGGTTGGTCAACACGAGAGGATCTGCCAACAGGGCTAGTCCTGCCCAGTCCCAACTTTTACAAACTGTCAGACCTTGGACTACGGTCACGACAGCTTCTGCTGGCTGTGCTTTCAGTTTTGCTTTCTGAGCGTGTATAGGAAGGGCAGAATTGTGAGGTTGTTAGTGAAAACAGGTCGGAGAGAAATACTGTTAGCAAAACTCTCATTACCCAGTTTCCAGACATTTATTAAGAATTTCTTGTAGTTATGAAAAGTATATGGTTTAAAGAACTTATGGGAGTACAAATCTAGCTGGAGCACAGGTCTGTTTCCTTGAATATGTTTTCCCTTGTGTGTGTCTGGCCAGGAGTCACATCTAAGAGTTTTGCATAAGTTGTGAGAAGTTTTTTATAGACAGACTTCTTGACCAAAGCATGTTAGAAACAATTTTTATATAAAACTATATTATCTTGTAGAAGAGTACAGCTACTGATATACCTTGTTATTCAACAACTAAGGCCTTTCTACTGAAATACTATTTTAAAGCTTGTAGGATATGCTTAAGTGTAACTCATAGAATCATAGAATAGCTAGGGTTGGAAAGGACAAGTTCCAACCCCCCTTCCATGGGCAGGGACACCTCTCTCTAAACCATATCAACAAAGGCCTCGTCCAACCTGGCCTTGAAAAAGGATGTCCCTTTGATTTCAGCCTGCTGCCAAGAGCCTATCCAATTTTAATATTTTACTGGTGAAGTAAACGTGTGCAAAAGAGTGGAAGCCTGCATTTTCTGCACTGTTTTGGGTTTTTTTCCCCCTTTTTCCTACCTTAATATGTCATTCGTGGTACTCCTGCAGTCCATTTAATATCTCCTGATTTTCCAGTTAGTCATTAGGTATAAATTTCATTGCAGTTTGCTTATTGTTTCACTTACTATAGTTTGATTATTTTTTTTTACTATATTTTTTTTAATTTTTTAAATTATTATATTTTTTTAAATTTTTAAATTGCTGAAAGGGAATTGGCTATTGGAACAATAAATTGCTTTCATCAGCATTGGTGGTATTGAGGGTTTTCATGGTTATTAAATACTAACAAACTTGGACACCTGAAAATGCTTTATATTTTTATGAGTTGTGAATTAGTTTTGGAAACAACGTTAATACTATTTTTAAAACCTAGTACTTTTGAATGCCAGTCAACTTGCAAATAAGTGATTTCAACAAGTATAGTCTGTGGAAAGGCAATGCCTTTGTCCTTATGAATAACAAAAAAAATTTTCAAAATCCAAGTCTGAAAGTGAATATATATATATATATATATATATATATCTTCTTAGGAAGCTCTGAGGCCTTTCCTTGTAAAGTACAAAAATTAGAACAACGTAAAAGTTATTTTAATAAGAGAACTGTTATGTTCTGATTATTCTGAGCTAGATAGAAGCTTCTCTTGAGGTCTTGTCCTGGGTTCAGGGTACGTCTCAATTATTCTCTTTAGAGAAAAAATTCCTTTGCTTCTTTTCGTCTCGGTAGTACTGTTACCAGTTGTGGTTTATGTCATTTGTTATCATCTCGAGTTAAAATCCTGAAAGTCATGATGTGATCTAAGGGCTCATTCTGAGCTTTTAATAGAGCTTTTTTTTTTTTTTTTTTCCTTTAACTCACCCTTTAGAAGGGGCATGAGATCAGTCAGATCATCATTTGTGATTCCACACAAAGGGCAGATCTATTGAATATCAGCCATCAATTTCTGCACATCAGACAAGGTTTTTATCTGTGTGGTAATTTTAACTTTTTGAGGTCTAATTTCAGTTCTGGAAATGATCCACCCCAGATACTTCCAAGGGCTTCATGCTGCTCTCTGTCTGGTGCAATTACCAGTCCTGCTTTTGCTAATTCTGATTGTATCACCTAGAGTAGATGGTCCTTGTTTAAATCTTTGCCTGCAATTAGGATATCATCCATATAGTGATAGATAACCCATTTTTGCAGTTTTTATAGGATCGGTTGCAATACTCAGGCAACATATAGTTGACAAAGAACAGGAGAATTTTTCATACCTTGAAGTAAAACAACCCATTCATATCTCTTAGCAGGCTCTCCTTTGTTAATTGCTGGGACAGATAAAGAAAATTTTTCACAATCGCTTGGGTGTAGAGGAATTGTGAAAAAACAGTCTTTTAAATCAATTACTATTAAATCCCAACCCTGAGGTATCATTAAAGGGCTAGGCAAGCTAGGTTGGAAAGCAACAACATTCAATTGTCTTGTGTCCAAATTTGTCATATCTAATACATTTATCTGCAAAACCAGTAACACTCTTCTCTACCTCTGACTGACTTTGTGAAGGAGCAGCGGCCAGGAAAACAGATGCCACTGCTGCCTGTTCCAATTTCATTTCCTTTAAAGTCTCAATTATCCATCTCCAATAACGAATACTTCAGGGCTTCCTTTGTCCCTTTAACTAATCTTATCCCACAACGCCTGACCTATAAGTTCCCATTCAGAAACTTCAAAGGTGGCTTGCTCTGTAGGGATAAAGCCACGATCCCGGGCCCACTTTAACAGCCTCTGTGAGGCGGCACTATCATGTTGCAGTCCTCTCTTAGAGAGACTATCTTGGAGGAGTTCCATCACTGCCTGTTCCTCTTTGGAAGGCGAGTGCCCCTTCTCCTCTGCGGCCGCTCACCTGATCAGGGCGAGATCCCACTGTTATTCCACTGTTTGCAGACGCCTGACTTTCACAGCACCAGGGCAGCGCTGACTTTCGACCATCTCTCCGCCCCCTCTTCTTTTGATCGGACCTTCAAACTTGCATGCCACAAGTTACCGATCTGAGGGTCCCTGTTCGGGCGCCATTTGTCGATGTAGGAGTCACGGACAACGCAGGAACGATCAATGTGATCAGTGAATGCCAATTTATTACAAAGCTTTAACTCCTTATATACCATTTCTTACAGGCACTTACAGCGATTTCGCATATTATGATTGGATACATGTCTTGAAGACCCTTAGCAACTAACACACAATTGGTTAAGCACAGGTGTGAGAACTTGACCTCAAAAGCTTGCCAACAGTCCACAGTTCTCATTAACTCAGTGAATTACAGCTTCTTCTTATCTTGCTTGCTTAAGCTTCCTCCGGCCTCTCATGGCCTTGCTGTATCTTTCAGGATTATTCAGTTTATGTACCAATTATGCGTTCTCCTGTGAGAACACTGTCTCCACAGCTTCTCACCCTAATAAAAATTTTTGGAGGATTTGGCATGTATAAAAATTTTTGCATTCCTATTTGTTTTCCCAATTTATACTCTAAAGGTTTCAGAAAGAATGCTTTTCTTTTGTTTTGTTTCCTTTTCTTTTTTTTTTTCTTTGTGGCCAGTATCTCCCACATCTGTAACAATTTATTTTCCCTGATTTAATGTTGAATAAGTTGCTTCTGTATCCACTTAAAAATTCCACTTTTTTTCCTCTAGTTCCTTGTTTTAATTTAATCAGTGGATCTGCTAGGGTAGATTCTCCAGGTCCCTGTCAGTCTAGTTCTAATTCAGTCACCGGAGCCACCCCATGGCACTCCCCCCCTGGGCAGTCTCACTTCTAACGTCCAAAACTCTCTGGTTCCATAGGAGAAGAATCCTCTCCCCCTCCGTCCGACATCCCCCCAGCACTCATCCCACGCCCAAACACAGGAGCTGCCCGAGCTCCCCTACTTTTCCCCTTGGTTTTCCTTAACTTTAAGCATCTTTCCGCAGTATCACAATCTGAGCAACATCTCTCCATCTTAGCTTTCAGGTTTTTCCTGTCCTTCTCCAAAGCCCAAAATTAAGGGATCTGGTGGAGCTATATTCATTTCGCATTCCATCTGTCACTTGGGGCTGTTTCTTAAAGTGAGAAACATATCTGCATACATTACTTCATCCCATTTTCCTTGCCTCCTCATAACAACATTAATTTTAACAATGTATCATAGTTCAAAGTTCCATTTTTATGCCATTTTTCCTGATCTTCCAAAGTATACAAAGGCCACCATTGGTTAGAATATTTTATCAACATTTTCTCATTTACCAAGCCCCCAGGAAAACCTCCCAGTTCTTTCCAATGTGCCAAAATGCACTCTAAAGGACTCTTTTTCAAGATCTCTCCATTCTGCTGATTTCCCATTATCAGTCTCGCATACACACACACGGGATCCCACAGACAGTCCACACACTTACAACACTCGAGACAGAGACTAACATTGTATCAAACTAACAATTAAGAGTTATAAAAGTCTGTCACCAATACCAAAATCACAAGACCAAAATCATAACTATAACAAGCCACAACATAAGTCAGATACCAGTAAAATTCAAAACATTTTCTACAAGACGCCCACTGCATCTTGCAGAACCCAAACCACAAGATGCCCTCTGCTTCTTGTGCGTATATACCAATAAAACACAAAACCTTTTGTACAAGACGCCCACTGCGTCTTGAAGGACCCGAACCACAAGATGTCCCCTGCTTCTTGTGATTGTATACCAGTAAAAACCAAAACCTTTTCTACAAGACACCCACTGTGTCTTGCAGGACACAAACCACAAGATGCCCTCTGCTTCTTGTGGGTGTATACCAAACGGACACTAGCAGCTGGGTATATGCCTTTACCTACGAGATTCCCTATCTCAACTTATGGAAGGCTTCCAAACCATGCATACGCTTACCAAACCAATTTACCAAACCACGATGCCACCTGCATCTTACAGACTATATAAAAGAAAAGAATACCTTTTATGAGATAGTCCTTGTCTGCTCCCGCAGTGATCCGAATGAGTCGAGGGGTCCCTCCGGGAAAAACTCCCGAGGGCCCTAGGGAGCCGTGTCCTCAGTGGGTCCTGCAGCCAAGCAGAGAGGTTCCCATCTGGGGTGCCAAATGAGTTGAAGAAAACTCCAGGAACTCGCCAACAAAGTTTAAGTTGAAAAGCAGGTATTCTTTATTGCAGCGCCAGGAGACACGGGGGATAGCTCCTCCAAGCGTGTCTCTCCCAGGCATCAATGAGGCCGTGATTATATTGTCCTTAAACATACACATTCATTAGATTACATACATTACATCATACTTCTTAGACAATGCCTCCTGTATGCATACAAAAATGTGGTAGTGGGCTTTTAGACCCCCAGTGATTATTTCTCCATCACTTTGTTTTAGGATCATTGCCATATCAGTAACCACCAGGTGGTTCTGGCAAAGCTTATCTTAGTAATTTTGTTTTCTCTATAGGTGCTAACAAAGCCTAACATCTTGAGGTTACTTATTTACAACCCTATTTTCAATCAACCTCAGTCTTCACCTGATTGTAGTTACACTTAACATTTGGGGAGGAGAATAAAGCAGAAAGTATAGCTAACTGAAATGAGACAGACTGTTAACATTCATCAGCCAAACAGGATGCAGTTTTTAGAAATTATTAGCAGTGAAGAACTTAACATAAGTTTGAGTTTAAAAAAACAAATCTGCTTTGTTTTGACCACAGATTGAAAACTCAGAGGGTAATGGCTGAAGGAGCCTTGCTGTTGATGCATGGATTGACTCCACAACTCGTTAAAGTTGTAAAGTAGGTATGCTTTTTATTCAGCGCTGAGACACATGGAGATAATTCCTCAAAGTCATGCTTGCCTCGTTGTTTCCCTCTACATTTATAAGGTTGCACCATACGCCTATACATATTCATATCCTATCCCCGCTTCGTATTACAATGAGCTAGAAGGGCCTTTGCACCTGCGTAGTGCCCCCTCTGGTCATGGGCAGGGGTCTCAAGATGAAGTAAATGAGTCTTCCTCTTGTGGGTAGGGGTCTTCAAGATGAAGTAAATGAGTCTTCCTCTTCTTGAACTTGTCACGTTTTAGTCCTCACACATGGCCTTAGGGTTTGGTCCCAGCCATAAACCATCTGCTTCTCCCCCTTAACAGTAGATTCAGGTGTCTACTTTTCCTTATCAATAGCTACTTATCAGTAAAATCAGGCATCTGCTTTTCCTTGTCAATAGAATCAGGTGTCTGCTTTTCCTTATCAATAGTTAGTGCCTTTGTTCTGCTTAGTAGGCATGATAGGTACAGACAATACCTTTAAGCAAGAGAATTCCTCTAACCCCCTTGTACAACCCCTGTGTACAACCCCCTGTACATTGATCAACCCTCTGCATCACTGTCACTGCAGTCTTCATATCATGAAGCTTTTCTCTCTGTTTTTCTGATGAGGAATAAGCTACATTTGCATGGTGAAATGTGCTTGAAACGTTCTCTGACAGTCACATTTCTTTGGATGGGGAAGGGGTGGAGGTTTTTGTTGGAGCTTTTGTTCCCCTCTCAGGTAGTGATGGGGTAGGCATAGCACCTGCCTTGTTACCACAGTCTGGTCCTCACAGACTCATCAAGCTGCTTTAGTTTAAATCAATCTCAAGTCTTCTGTGGAGTTCCCTGTTAGTTTAGGCTGAATTGCAGTATTTTAATTGACTTAATGGAAGAGTAATTTAAGTGTCTTTGAAGCGTTTTGTACAGGTTTAATGCTGCTGCATAAAACAATGCACTAAAAGTGTGGATTTAAAAAGGAGACAGGTGGGGGCTAAAATTACAGAATGTATTAGCAAAACTACTTTTTAAAGGAAGAATGCTCACCGTGTCGGCTGCAGGGGGCAAGTCAGACTAGACTGGCAGATACACAAATCTCGTGCTCAGCCCAGAACGCTACCCCTGTTTTCTGCGGGTGTCCACCTGCTCTGTTCCTCGACTACAGCCGGTAGCCCGGGTGCGAAGTTCGTGGTTCAAGCCCTGTCTACAGCAGGCAGGGAAAGGCCAGTTTCCCTGAACCACAGGAAACCCCCAGCCAAGGCGGGCCCAGACAGTGGCGACGGGCCCGGGCCGCGCCGCCCCGCCCCGCCCCGCCCCGCCCGAGGTCTAACCGTGCTGCAGTCTTCCGGGGCGGTGCGTGGGTGAGGTTTGAGTCTCTTATGTTCGATAGAGGGGATTGTGGGTCGTTGTCGCTCCGGTTTTGCCCAGGCTCGCTGGTTTGCTTGTGGCCTGGTTGAAGAGAGCTGTGTGCGTCGCTCTGTTGTCTGCCCATCGTCATGTCGGTGTCGGGCTCGGTGTCGGGTCCCTTACGCAGCGAGCTGGCAGAGGCCGTGGCCCAGACGCGGCTCCTGGTGGTCGGAGCCGGCGGCATCGGCTGCGAGCTTCTCAAGGACCTGGTGCTCACCGGCTTCGGCAACATCGACGTGGTGCGGGCCGGGGGAGGGGGCTGGGGGCCGGGGGGGGCTGGGGGCGCGGCTGGGGATGTCGTGAGCGGAGCGGGGGTCGGGGCGCTGTGGCGGCGCTGCCGCTCCCGCCAGCCGCATTATCTGCGTGTTTTCAAACTATTCCCGGCCCGCCAAAACGGCTGGGTGCGTCGGAGATGGGCTCCGCCGCAAGGGGGCTGCGATCTGTGGGCGCCATCCGCGCCCTCGTCTCAGAGAGGGCCGCCCCGAGCTGTGCTCGGGTTCCCTAACGGAGTGAGCGCTTTCCCCTGGCGGCCGGGCCGCGCTCCCAGGCCAGCGGCGTGTCCCGCCGTAGCTCGGCGGGGGAGTGGCTGCGCTTCTCGGGGTGCCCGTGGATTAAATCTCCCGGGAAACAGAGGCGTGCAGTGTTAGCTGCTCCTACGAGTGATCCTTAAAGTCTTAGTTTTTGTCTAATACCGCCTTTGCTAATACTGTGGGTAATAGCCCAGTGATGGATTGCTGCAAAAAACAAAATTCGTGCGAGGTGAACTGTGTTTTCAGATACCGATCTGTAAAACAGTCCTAGGACTCCGGTCACGACAGCTTCCGCTGGCCGTGCTTTCAGTTTTGCTTCCGGATGCTATTCTCTGAGTGTGTATGGGAAGGGCAGAATAGTGAAAACAGGTTGGAGAGAAATACAGTTAGCAAAGCTCTCATTATCTGGTTTCCAGACATTTATTAATAATTTCTTGTTGTAGTTATGAAAAGTATATTGTTTAATGACCTTATGGGAGTACAAATCTAGCTGGAGCACAGGTCTGTTTCCTTGAATATGTTTTCCCTTGTGTGTGTCTGGCTAGGAGTCACATCTAAGAGTTTTGCATGACAAGTTGTGAGTTTTTTATAGTCAGACTTGTTGAGCAAAGTATGTTAGAAACAGTTTTTATCTAAAACTATATCAGCTTGTAGAAGACTACAGCTACGGATTTGCTTTATTATTCAGACATTTAAGGCCTTTTAGTGAAATACTATTTTAAAACTTGTAGGATATGCTTAAGTGTAATTCCAGGTTATCCCATGATTTCAGCCTGCTGCCAAGAGCCTATTAAATTTTAATATTTTACTGGTGAAGTAAACGTGTGCAAAAGAGTGGAAGCCTGCATTTTCTGCAGTTCTGTTTTTTTCCCCCCTTTTTCCTACCTTAATATGTCATTCGTGGTACTCCTGCAGTCCATTTAATATCTCCTGATTTTTCAGTTAGTCATTAGGTATAAATTTCATTGCAGTTTGCTTATTGTTTCACTTACTATAGTTTGATTATTTTTTTTTACTATATTTTTTTAAATTATCTTTCAGGGCAAGTTGGACTCAAGTACATGTTGGATCAGAGCCTTATTAATTTAAAAATATTATTGACAATGTTTTATGCAAGACAGTAATGTTTTGATAATGTACAGAGTGGGTGGGCATAAGACAAGGTGAGAGCAGAAAGAGAATTGTTATGGTGAAAGGGAATTGGCTATTGGAACAATAAATTGCTTTCATCAGCATTGGTGGTATTGAGGGTTTTCATGGTTATTAAATACTAACAAACTTGGACACCTGAAAATGCTTTATATTTTTATGAGTTGTGAATTAGTTTTGGAAACAACGTTAATACTATTTTTAAAACCTAGTACTTTTGAATGCCAGTCAACTTGCAAATAAGTGATTTCAACAAGTATAGTCTGTGGAAAGGCAATGCCTTTGTCCTTATGAAGAACAAAATTAAATTTTCAAAATCCAAGTCTGAAAGTGAATATATATATATATATATATATATCTTCTTAGGAAGCTCTGAGGCTTTTCCTTGTAAAGTACAAAAATTAGAACAACGTAAAAGTTATTTTAATAAGAGAACTGTTATGTTCTGATCATTCTGAGCTAGATAGAAGCTTCTCTTGAGGTCTTGTCCTGGGTTCAGGGCAGGTCTCAATTATTCTCTTTAGAGAAAAAATTCCTTTGCTTCTTTTCGTCTCGGTAGTACTGTTACCAGTTGTGGTTTATGTCATTTGTTATCATCTCGAGTTAAAATCCTGAAAGCTTTCTGGGTAATGGAAGTTTTAACGATGCACTTGATAATTACCACTTGAGGTTCTCGGGCTTCCTGGCTTTGGATTAAGCAAGCTTTAGTGTGTCTTATGAGAAAGGAAAGTGGGTAGAAATGTGTTTTCACACAAATACCATTTTCATTAAAAGATGCAAGACTGTGAGTAGTTACTAGGATCCTATGGGTAAAAAAAGAGTCTGCTTTATAATACTTGCCTAAAGCATTGTGCATCTTCTGTTTGCTCTATATCCACAAGTGCTTTTATTTAGTGTTATTTAGCATCCTGGGTTCAGCAGTAGCAGTCATTTTTCTCCTTAGTAGCTGGTGCAGCACTGTGGTTTTGACTTTTGCCCTGGGACCACTGCTGATAACACCAATGTTTTTAGTTGTTGCTAAGTCATGTTTACTCTGACCAAGGACTTTGTGAGTCTCATGCCCTGCCAGGGATTAGGGGAAGCCGGGAAGAAACAGAGACAGGATATCTGACCCAAACTAGACAAAGAGGTATTCCATACCACGGCACGTCATGCCCAGGATGTAGAACTGGGGGCAGTTACCTGGAAGGGCTAGATCACTGCACGGTCAGGCTGGGTATCAGTCGGCGGGTGGTGAGCTTTTGTATTCTCTTCCCTTGTTATTTCCCTTATTATTATTATTATTGGTGGTAGCAGTAGCGGTTTGTGTTATACCTTAGTTACTGGACTGTTGTTATCCCAACCCATGGGAGTTCCATTCTTTCAATTCTCCTCCCCATCCCTCTGAGAGCGGGGGGGGATGACACACGGACGGACTGCGAGTGAGAGAGAGAGAGCTGTGTGGCTGGGCTTAAACCCAGGGGCACAAAGGGTTGAGATAATGACAGATCTGACTGGAGTGTGTCTAATTCTATTTATGATAAGCATTCATTGTTTTGGATGAAGAGTCACTCCTCACAAGGCTGATTTATTGGCTGTCAAGATTGTTGCTCTTGATGTCACAGTTTCAGCATGTCGCACTTTACTTTCAGCCGGTATTTGCTGTGTTAGTGTTTATCGGCTGAGGGCCTTGGGCTAAGGTTCTCGTCTCATTGTACTTCATGGTAATGAGTTGTAATACAATGAACTCATTGATTGTGAAACTGATCTGGCTTGTGTTCCCAGTGTGGTCACCACTCTATACTTAGGGAGGTATATAATAGCAATAACCCCTCCTCGGGTGGTCAGCCTATGAGGGAGACATTGCCACACACCCTAGTGACAAGTGCAGCAGCTACTCAAACTCTGACTACAACAGATAATGCAGCTACTTGTTGGACTCCAAGTGCAGCAGCTGCACCTGCCCCAGTGACAAGTATAGCAGCATCATTTGAGACTTCTGAAGGAGTTGAATGTCCTTTGGGTACCCCAAGACCTGCCTGCTGATTGTGATAGGGATCACCATGTTGGCATACATACAGAGTGTGTTCTACCCATGACCATTTTGTCTGATCTATAAAGTTAAGCAGAGTCGTGTTAGGGTCTTGTCTAGGATTAAACGTCTATATAGGAGGACCGAGAGATCTTCCCCAAGGCTTGCACAGTCACGATTGGCAGGGTGTGTGGGACAGTGTGGACAAGTATCTGGTCCACTGCGCTCCTCCAGTGCTTTGGAAGCATCGGAGATGGAAGACAGCTGTGTGAAGTTCCCAAGGACAAGTTGCAGAAACTGCTGCAGGGGAGGGTGAATTATTTTGAGCCTGGTATGCCCATGACACCTCAGGCCATCAGGGCAGAGATGCTCTCTCTCCCTCTCTCCCTCTCTCCGTGGATATGTATATATATGTATATGGATAAGAGTGATGGTATATTGAAAAATGTGGGATCTGAGCATGACATGAATGGTATGGAATAAGGAGTGGATACTCTCTTGGGTTCAGCAGCAGCAGTCTTTTTTTTCTTTGTAGTAGCTGTGGCTTTGACTTTCAGCCTGGGAACAAAGCTGATAACACCGATGTTTTTAGTCATTGCTAAGTCATGTTTAGTCTGACAAAGGACCAAAACCCCAGAAGTAAAACTGAGGGCAGTTACCCGGAAGGGCTAGATCACTGCTCGGTCAGCCTGGGTATTGTTCGGTGGCTGGTGAGCGTTTGTATTCTCTTCCCTTGTTATTTCCCTTATCATTATTACTGTTGGTGGTAGCAGCAATGGTTTGTGTTATGCCTTAGTTACTGGACTGTTCTTATCTCAACCTGTGGGAGTTTCATTCTTTTGATTCTCTTCCCCATCCCTCTGGGAGCTGAGGGAGGAGGGGGGGAGTGAGTGAAGGAGCTTTGTGGCTGGGCTTAAACCAGGACACTATGAAAAGAAAGGTTTCTGTACAAGGAGAATGTTTTGAGTTGTTCAGTCAAGTAGACCGTGCTATAGAAAGTCATCCAGTCTCTGAGGGAATCAGCCATTGTAGAGATGATCTGTTGCAGGCTGGATTCTAGGAATGCACCTGTAGATCCAGATGAAGTCGTATGTACACAACCCATGTGGCGGAAATTTACACGGAATGCATTGTCATCATATGCACATTCATTGGCAACCATAACCTGGAATGACATAGTACCACCAAGAGTGTATGAAATGATTCATAAACTCTGACAGTTTGAAGACAATCTCACCCCTTCCCTCATTTCAGCTGTGGAAAAGCTGACCCAGGAGTTTAAACAATTGAGAGACGATCTATCTGATCTATCAGGTTCCTCACGTGTACCAACCCACATCTCAGCTATTAACAAGAGGTGTCCTACTGCTCGAGAAAGAAGATATCGGAAGTATAGGCCACGGGCCATCCTATTGTTTTACCCGTGAGATCACAGAGAAGACATGAGGAAGTGGGATAGAAAAGGGTCCTTAGCTCTGGAGGAACAGGTGTGTGAATTGAAAGGGAGAACAAAGGTCAAGGATTATCATCCCATGTGAGCTGTGGCTTCAGTCTCTGGTGAGCAGCTTCCCAGATGGAGCAGAAGAGCTGATTTTACTGGTTGCAGCAATGGAAGCAGAGCAACTGGCAATGCAGAGGTAAACCCATCTGAGCTGCTGCACTGTGGCAAGATTATCGCTGCCTGGGTGCAGCACTTGCTGGTCAAGGTACGCCATGTAGATGCTTATGTACCCAGGAGTCGGGCCACTGAGGAACACCAACCCAACCAGGAAGTGGATAAAGCTGCTAAGATTGAAGTGGCTCACATGGACTTACTTTGGCAACATAAAGGCGAATTATTTTTGGCCTGTTGGGCCCATGACAGTTCAGGCCATCAGGGCAGAGGTGCAACATACAGATGGGCTTATTATTGAGGGGTGGTCTTAACAATTGAAACTATTGCCCAGGTTATTCATGACTGTGAAACATGTGCTGCAATTAAGCAAACTAAAAGGTTAAAGCCTCTTTGGTTTGGAGGATGGTGGAGGAAGTACAAAGGGTGAGTGGGTCCTACTGATCGCTCCTTGGCTCTCCTGTCAGCGGATTAGCTTATGGATGAGAATCAGGGAGTCTCTGTTGTTGCGATATTTCCGCCGTTGCACTGTTGTCGTCACGATTGGCACTTGTTCTTCTAACTTCAGCAGCCCCACTACAGAAGGATCCTCTGAGAGACCAGGCAAGGTGGACAGCTCCACAGTTTCCTGTTTCCAAAACAGCAATATCAAAAGCCCGTTGGTACACTTTTTGAATTATAGAATCGTAAAATAGTTAGGGTTGGAAAGGACCTTAAGATCATCTAGTTCCACCCCCCCCTGCTGTGTGCAGGGACACCTCACACTAAACCATCTCACCCAATCCTTCATCCAACCTGGCCTTGAACACTGCCAGGGATGGAGCATTCACAACCTCCCTGGGCAACCCAGTCCAGTGCCTCACCACCCTAACAGGAAAGAATTTCTTCCTTAAAACCAATCTAAACTTCCCCTGTTTAAGTTTTAACCCATTACCCCTTGTCCTGTCACTACAGTCCCTAATGAAGAGTCCCTCCCCAGCATCCCTATAGGCCCCCTTCAGATACTGGAAGGCTGCTATGAGGTTTCCATGCAGCTTTCTCTTCTCCAGGCTGAACAGCCCCAACTTTCTCAGTCTATCTTCATACGGGAGGTGCTCCAGTCCCCTGATCATTCTCGTGGCCCTCCTCTGGACTTGTTCCAACAGTTCCATGTCCCTTTTATGTTGAGTACACCAGAACTGCACGCTGAGGTCTCACAAGAGCAGAGTAAAGGGGCAGGATCACCTCCTTCAACCTGCTGGTCATGCTCCTTTTGATGCAGCCCAGGATATGGTTGGCTTTCTGGGCTGCAAGTGCACACTGCCGGATCATGTTCATTTTCTCATCAACCAGCACCCCCAAGCCCATCTCTGCAGGGCTGCTCTGAATCTCTTCTCTGCCCAACCTGTAGCTGTGCCTGGGATTGCTCTGACCCAGCTGTAGGACCTTGCACTTACCATGGTTAAACTCCATGAGGTTAGCCTCAGCCCTCTTCACAGGCATGTCAAGATCCCTCTGGATGGCATTACTTCTCTCCAGCATATCAACCGAACCACACAGCTTGGTGTCATCGGCAAACTTGCTGAGGGTGCACTCAATCCCAATGTCCACGTCAGCAACAAAGATGTTAAACAAGACCGGTCCCAACACCTATCCCTCAGGGATACCACTCATTGCTGGTCTCCAGCTGGACACTGAGCCACTGACCACAACTCTCTGCGTGCGGCCATCCAACCAATTCTTTATCCACTGAGTGGTCCACCTATCAAATCGATGTCTCTCCAATTTAGAGACAAGGATATTGTGTGGGACAGTGTCGAACGGTTTGCACAAGTCCAGGTAGATGACATCAACTGTTCTACCGCTGTCTGTCAGTTCTGTAGCCCCATCATAGAAGGCCACCAAATTGGTCAGGCAGGATTTCCCCTTAGTGAAGCCATGCTTCCTCTCAGCTACCCTGACATTTTGCAGCCTATTAATAGCATCCTGCAGTTCAGCTACCTGCTGCAGGAGGACCTCCACCAGGGAGCACCGAGTGCAGCCATGCCCATTGTGTACCTTTCCCTCGCAAGACCAGTGCAGGCACTCTCTACAGCCTGAGCTCTGCACTGCAGCCTCCCATGTCATCTGCTCTGTCTGGGTGCCTACGGTGGCCACCGCCGGGGCAGTGAGAGCAGAGCTCCCAGACCGGGCCCTGGTCGTAACGATGAGTGCTCACCATCCCACTCACCTGCCTGCACAAACTGCCTTGCCGTGCTCCTGGCCGCTCGCGCTCCCTGGGGCAGGTTTTTAACCAGTCAGGGCTGGTGCCGCTGCTCCTTGGCTCCGCCCCCTGTGAGTCAGCTGCTTGTGTCAGCTGAGCTGCCGGCTCCTGGGCAGGTCCTGTCGAGGACTTGAGCCTCCCTCGGTGGCTCTTGGTGCTCTGAGTTGAGGCTCCTGGATGCTGATCTCCCCCCCCCCTCCGGTGTTGAAGGGGTCCTCTCTCGAGCTGCTCACCTCAGCAATTGACCATTGCCTATACTATCCCCACACACCATGCCAATTGACTTGCCCATACTATCCCACACATCCTGCCATTCATGACTGTCCAGCCTTGGGAAAATCTCCTGTTTCTCATATTTTGTCGTCTAACTCTAGACAAGACCGAAACCTGATTTTGCTTATCTTTCGAGATCAGAAAAAATGGTTGTTGGTGGAGCACACTCTGTATGTGTGCGAACATGGTGATCCCCATCACAATCAGCAGGCAGGTCTCAAGGATACCCAAAGGCCTATTCAAAACTTTCAGAACTCTCAAATGATGTAAGTAGTCTGAGGGGAGGATGGAGGCTGGGAAATTAAGGGAATTACTCCTTCACAAGTTCATCACCCAAGGAGGGGAAAAAAGTTGTGTATTTTCTAAACACTTCTATTATATACCTCCTAAAGTATAGAGGTGGTCACCACACTGGTAACGCAAGCTAGATCAGTTTCATGATCAATGAGTTCGTTGTATTACAAGTTGTTTCAGTGTGCTAATACAGCAAACACAGGCTGTGAGTTATGACATGCTGAAATTCTGAGATCAAGAGCAACAACTTTGAGAGCCAAGAAATCAGCAATTTGATGATTGACTATTAATCCAAAACATCAGATGCTTATCACAAATACTATTAGACACACTATGTCATTATCTCAACACTCTGTGCCCCATGTTGGGTGCCACAAAGAAATATTATGGTTTAAGCCCACTAATAAACACCAATGATCCACCATACAATTGCTTACCACCTGCTGACCTATACCCAGCCTGACCTGGGCAGAGATCTGCCCTTCTGGGTCTTTTCCCCCTGGTTTATATACTGGGCATTATGTGCTGTGATATGGAATACTCCTTTGGCTTGTTTGGTTCAGGTGTCCCATCTCTGCTTTCTCCTGGCTTCTTGTGCCCCTCATTTTGGCAGAGCATCAAACTGAGAATGTCCTTGATCAGAGTAGGTATTACTTAGCAACAGCTAAACCATCAGTGTGTTATCAGTATTGTTCTCAGATTAAAGTCAAAACACAGCACTGCACTAGCTATTAGGACAGGAGAAAAGTAATTGGTACATCTGAACCCTGGACAATTGTCTTTGGGAATTGGGGAGAAATATCTCGTGCTCAGAAAAATTGTTTCTATTTCTAGTTAAAAATGTTAGGGACAGAAATGGACTTCTGAAAGAGTGGTTGATCAAAGAAATTGTTTAAAGGAAAAATAGTGGCATCAGAAGTAGGAATAAATCTTCTCAAAGTTCTAATTATATCTCAATTATTGTGGTAGGAGATAAACACATTTGAAATTCTGATGCTCATGTGCACGTATTAATAAAGTCGTGGCTGTTACGAGGGTTACAGTTATGGCATCCTTTGAGGTTGCTCATCACAGATGTGATAAAGGTTTTTAGACATTTTAATTGCATGATTAGATTATTTTTTTTCTGTAAGTAGACTTCGTAAGTTTTTAATATACGCTTAAGCAGTTAGTCCTGGTGACAACCAGTAAAACCTTTTGCTCTGCAGTGTGTGAATTAGAAGACAGTGCAGTTCTCAGTGTACTGATTCAGTTGCTCAAAGCCATGTTCAAATGTAAAGTAGAAGTACTAATTAGTTTGCTGAGTAGCTTTTCTTCAACCTTGGGGAACTGTGGAACAGAGCCAGTGTTCAGGGTGGTTAGTCATATGTAGAGTGACTGGACTTATCTAGACCAATTTCTGCAGTGTCCCTTCTGAGTCTGTACACTGTGCTCTTGATAAGTTCTCACTAAAATCTTTATTCTGTGGTATGTAGTAAAAGGTCAGTAACCGATTGTTCTAACTACTGTGCATATGTATCTCAAAATTCACTTGTGGTTTTAGTAGGGATTCTTTATTCAGAAAGTTTGTTGTGTAATCCTTAACTTTTTACATGTGGCTCCATTGTTAGTAATTATTTAAAATGTCTGGATTCCTGAACATGATTAGGTAATTACTTGTGCCTCCATAGCTGTTATAGTACAGATGTAACCGCTGTATGCAGGTCTGAAAAAGTTTCTTTAAAGTTTATGCATTTTGGTCAGTCGCATTTGCTTCAAACTCTGTTAATGGTTTTGTTCCTTTTGTTTCTGTAAAAGTTAAATGGCTGTCTCTTGTGTGTTTATAGATTGATTTGGATACTATTGATGTCAGCAATCTCAACAGGCAGTTTTTGTTTCAAAAGAAACATGTTGGAAGATCAAAATCACAGGTGAGGAAAAAGTCAAAGGTTATGTCTTATGGTCCACAAAATAATACTTGAGTGTTAGAAATATGTCACAGTCTTGTTTCTACTGTGAAGAGGGAAATGTTGGTTGGTTGATCATGACTATCCCCAGCATTTCATTACAAAAGTATTTAAATCTCTAAAGGTAGTCAACTTGATACTCAACTGGTATGAAGTCTATCTTTAGAAGGAAGGAAGAAATAATAATTTTTTGTTTTTGTTTTGTTTTTGTTTGTTTGTTTTTGTGTTTTGTTTTGTTTGTTTCTAGGTTGCCAAGGAAAGCGTGTTACAGTTTTATCCAGAGGCTAATATTATAGCTTACCATGATAGCATCATGAAGTATGTTTGGTTTTATGCTCTAATTGCATGTTTTGGTTTGCAAATACTGTGTTATTTAAGTGCTATGATGGGGTGCTTTAAGATATTTTACACAGCTACCACAGTAAGAAGAAAAAGCTGTAAATGTGAGACTACCACAAAACTGAGTGGGAGTGTGGATTTTGAATGAGTTTTCTTAGGCTCTGATATTAAGTTGTAGTCATTTGTTTGTGTCTATTTTATTAGCGATACTTACTATATAAGTTTCTACACTGTAAGGCTGCCCTGATGTTTTGAGCAATAATTAGATTAAAATAAATGTGAATGTTGAGTCTATAATGAAAAAAAGTCCTTTTTAGGTAACTGTCATTTATACGTGCAGAAAACTTAAAATTTAGTCTTTATTATCCGAAACCAATAAGTACAGGATTATGTAGATTTTCATTAGCTGTTTCCCATGTTTTACATTTCTCTGGTTTCTTTAAAACTGATATTCTGTTATGTTAAGGTTTGAACTCTGAATTTTCTATTAGCCACTGAAACACTGACTCATTGCCTCCTTCTCAAACTGTAAAGCCGTTAATCCTGTTTCCTCTGTACTCTCTTGTCACCTTCTTTAAATCAGAAAAATGCAGCGTAAACATACTGAAGCATCAAGATTTTAAAATCCTGTGTCTTGGCTCCTAAGAGTATGGAGGCACAATCAAAACTAATTGAGCTATCACAGTATAATGAATTATCAACAGTCTGAGGATCTATGGTAATTACAGTGTGCACGTTTTAGCCTCAGCTGGTGGTTTTTAAGGTCTGTTACCACAGCTCAGCCAATTTACTCATTAGGTCAGAACAGTATAATCACTTCTTAGTTGTCTGCCTGTTTCATTAGTCAAATTAGTACTAATTGCAATAGCTTCATTCCAGCAACTTTCATCCAGCTTTAAAATGGGCAAAAGGCAAATGGGGCAGTTAAAGGCTAGCAGTAAATTCATAATATGTGTAATTTTTCACAGGAACATCAGTCCACACTTTGCATGTGTATTGTTTCTGTTACGGCATAATAATAACTTTTATATGCCATTTTGAGTATTGTGGTTTTGTGTTTTTTGTTGTTTTTTTTTTTTTTTCCTGTAGCCCTGACTATAATGTGGAGTTCTTCCGCCAGTTTACGTTGGTTATGAATGCTCTGGATAACAGAGGTGAAGTTTTCACCATGATTTTATATTGGAGATAAAAATACTGTTGCTTGTTCATACAAACAGACCTTTAATGTGTTTTACTTTTAGTACTTCTGCAATGTCAGTTAAATAACAAGTATTCTCTTAACTTCTTCTAATGGTTGTGTGCTTTACTAGAAACTTAAAGGGTAGTTAGTGCTTTGACAGGGGTTTAGAAAGTAAATATTAACTGCTGTGCTGCTGCTTTATGTGAACTGATGATTATTGTGTGTATGTATGTAACTTTATTCAGTTGAGTTTGCTATATATGTGTTGATGTATTTTGTGTTAATTGGAAAATTGTGAAAAAGGTGTAGTGCTCTATAATGAAATAAGGCAGATTAAGGATACATGTTTGCCTAGGAGGCTAGTTTGAATTTGGAGAAGTAAAACTTTTTTTCTAATTATTTGAGTTTTTCTTTAAAAACTCTTGGATTTGCAGTTGCCCGTAACCATGTGAACAGGATGTGTCTGGCTGCTGATGTTCCTCTTATAGAGAGTGGAACCGCAGGCTACCTTGGACAAGTAACGGTTATCAAAAAGGTTAGTTTGTGTATTATTACTCTTGTCACTTTAAGTTTAAATTGTTGGCTGTTTTAGACAACAGGGCATTGGGTGTTTTGAGATACAGTTATAGTTCAGCTGGTAGTAGCATATGCTATCAGTAGCCTTCACAGTGTGACAAGTAAATATTTCACTTTTCACCAGGGAGTGACAGAATGTTATGAATGTCATCCCAAACCAACTCAGAAGACTTTTCCAGGCTGCACAATCCGAAATACGCCATCGGAACCTATCCACTGCATTGTGTGGGCTAAGTATTTGTTCAAGTAAGTAATTTATTTAAAAAGAAAACGGGTACTGTGGTTTACTCTTCTGGTTGCTAAACCTACAGGCAGAGAAATGAAGTGGACATATACTTTTTGGTTTGGTTACTTTTTCAAATGAATATGGATTATAGGGAAAATCTCCAGTTCTTTGATCTGGGTTTTGGGGTGCAGGTTTGTGGGTTTTTATTTGGTGGGGTTTTGGGGGGGGGGTGTTTTTATTTTTGGGTGTTTTTTTTTTGTGTGTGGTTTTTGTTTGTGTGGTGTGGGGTTTGTTTTTTTGTTTGATTTTTTTTTTGTTTTTTTTTTTTTCAATGTGAAGATGGAATGTGGGTTAGTACTTAGGCCTTGCTTTAATATTGCAGAAAATCTGGCAGTTTGGCACTGTAGTGTAGGTTAAGTTTACTTTATTCTTCACCTGTGTGTGAAATTAACACATTTTTCAATTTAATGCATGTATTAGCAGATGTAAAGTTTGCTGGGATCTTGGAGGGTTATAACCAATGCATTCAGTACTGCTGTATAAATACAGTGCTAGGTGAACTATTGAGTTATACAGAATTGGCTTGCTAAATTCATTTTTGTATTGGATGTTATATGTTGTCAGTGTTAAGACTGTGTGTGATTAATCCAAACAGTTTAAAAAGCAGTGTATGAAATGGTTTTCTGATAGCAAGAATTCTAAAGTGGATATATATCCATTAGCAAATATTTCAGTCTTTAACAAGACATGAAATTCTAGTGTGGTGGTGTTGTTCTTAATTATTGTACAGCCAGTTGTTTGGAGAAGAAGATGCTGATCAAGAAGTCTCTCCTGACAGAGCTGATCCTGAAGCTGCTTGTGAGTGTGAAATAACCTGGTAGCTTACACTGTTACTGAACTGTTCTTGTTTCTATACATCTCTTAAGGTTAGAGAGTTAAGCTATGTTTTCTTTTAAGAGGATTCCATTTGTTGTGCCCCTGGGCAGTAAGAGTTCAGGGTGTGTTCACAGCAGTTTGCCTAACAGATCTTCATGTACACTGTGTATAATTTAGTTCCCTCATACTGCTACTTATAAGATATTTGAACCAATTTCCATGGTTTTAGTTAACTTGATGCATAGTGCATACCAGAGGCTTTTGCATGGAGAATGTGCAAAAAAAACCACCACCAAATCTGCGAAGTGACAACAGTTTAATGGTTTCACCTGTCAGAACTGTAGTCCTTGTGGGGCTGATTACTTCAGTTCTTCAGTTGGTGTGAAGGCTTTTTAATACAGTGTAAGATTGCTCACTGGTATTTACTAGTTGTTCTCGGGTAGTGTGGGTAGAACAGCTGTGAGGAACACAATCAGTATGCTAATCATAAAGTTCCAGTTAACACATCCAGGTGTAAGTTCTGTAATTTAGATGAATAGGTTTGTATCTGTTGGGAGTCTCCTGTTCCCTCTGTAGCAAGCTGTCTTCCCCATGTGCACAGAAACTTGAGGTGAAAAGTGAGCTTGAAGTGCCTATTTTCCCCCCTTAAATATTTGGATTTGATGGAGCGCTTCCTTCCTTGCAGCTGGGAGGCTTCTCTATTGAACTGAGAACTGAGTGATATTTGTAGTCACTCTACATTTTCCACTCTTAGACGAGGGGTTGCAAGGAAATACCAGGATTGTATTTGAACTCTTCTAGCCTGAAACACTTAAGTGTTAATCTGCATAGGAAATATTGAGTGATTTTTTTTTATTATTATTTTTTTGTAGCTATTCAATATTTTTCTGTAAGGACAGTAACTGTAGTTACTGTGCAGGTGAATAAGCATCATTGTTTCTTCTTTTGGGTCCTTTGATAGATGAATGGACTTGGGAGAGGGAGCTTAGAGGATCATCCAACTCTTCAGATTCTCTGAACATCAGATAGTGATCACTCAACAGGTTGTTCCTACAGGATGTGCAGACTGAAAAAGCTGAGCCTTAAAAACAGTGGTGTATAAAATCACTCAAAACAGTGGCTGCTGGAATACTTGGAAGGTAGCAGACACAATGCCACTTATTTAAACAAAGATACTAGGGCAATTATAGGAGGGCCTGAGCTGTAGCCTCTTAATGAGAAAACTGTTCATAGTGATAATGCTGTTTAGAATCAGTGGACATACATGGTGTATTGGGGAGAGTCAGTGCAGCCTTTGCAAAGGGAATTCATGCCTTGCAGGGCTCTACAGGTCCTTTAAAGGAGTTGGAAAACCTGTGGACAAGCATATTTGGTTTACACTTCTGAATATCAGACTTCTTGTGAGGAACCTGAAGGAGCTCAGCAGTCATGGGAGAAAAAAGGATGGAGATCCTGAAGTGGATAAACTACTTAAATGATAGAGATCAGTGGTGATTAGAGGAGTGTCTCAGCTTGGGGATGGGACCAGTGCTGTTCAGCACACAAGATTAGGCAAAGTCATTCAGGATAATGAGGACCAACTGCAAAAAGTAGTAGGAAGCTGCACAATGTGGAATGACTTGGCTATGTAACATTAGGTAGATTTGGTGCAGGTAAATATGAAGCGATGCAAATCATGTGTTCGGGGGGGGGGGGGAATGTTCAGAAGTTTACATATAAAGGATGGTCTCTGATTTTTCTCATTCAGTCAAGATGTTAATAGATAGTTTTATGAAAACGTCAACCTGCTGCTTATTAGGAATTGTGATAGCAATTGCTGGATGTGACTGGGAAAGAAACACAAAACGAATAGCATCTGTATGCATGGAATGTTTTTTTCTATAGAAATAACCAGAGGTAAGGTGTTTTTGTTTTATATTGGGTTAATTTTTTTTGTTTGGTTTGGGTTTTTTGTGTTGAAGTTCTAACCTGATTAAGACAGGAGAATACTAAAAGGGAATCATTGGACATTTATGAAATCACAACATAATGTGGAGAATATTAGAGAACAATTGTTTGCTGTTTCTGCCAATAAAAGAGGTTACATCAATTAGTGAGTTGCAGTTGCAGAAGCAAAGAGGAGTCACACTGTGTCTAATTCAGCGTTGTTGGGCACAGTAAATCCATTTTATGGTCCCTGCATAATTTTTGTTATTGACACCAGGGGAAATGTTTGGATGGGACTTTGCTTGCTGCTTTTTTTTCTTTTTTCTTTTTTTTTTTTAAATTGTCTTAAAATATTGGTTAACACTTTATTAATAGGGGAGCCAGCAGAAGCCAGAGCACGAGCATCCAATGAAGATGGTGAGATTAAACGTGTTTCAACTAAGGAGTGGGCTAAATCAACTGGATATGATCCAGTTAAACTTTTTACTAAGGTATCTTCTTTATCTGCAATAAATGTCTTTATTTGAAGTGTATGAGGTGCTGTAAAGTTCTCAAACCCTAGTTGGACACTTAATGCTAGCTATCTATTATGTAGTTATGTTACAGCTTCCACTAATATTGCTGTAGTCTTGGTCTTTTACAACACTTGTTTTACAGCATTCCGTCTACATCTGTACAGATGGCTTCAGCAGCTTGTCTGTACTGTACAGAAAAAACTTCATTCACATTTCTTTTAATATGAAAAGGTAAACCTGAATTATATAGGAGTTTCATTGGGCATAATCAGAACCAGTCTGAGGACCTAAAAAGCTACCAGTTATCTGTGTATAATCAGGCTCTGGCATGAGAAAACACAAACTATAAATAGTTGCTGAAAGTGGGTAAACAGAGGAAATTTGTATAGAATGTAATGTTGATAGGAGTAATTTGGAAACATATTGGCATGTAGGTAAGAATTATCTCGGGGAGCTGTGAAGAGCTATAGTGATGGCTTTAGTAGGCACATGAACCCACCACATGTTTGGATTATTGTTTCTTGATTTTTACTTTACTCCTCAGATTAAGTAGAGCTGAGCGTACCTTATGTAGTAAGTTTTAGAGAATGGGGAATAAGAAGTTTTTCAAATCTGTCATCCAGAGGGACCTTAACATTCTTGAGAGGTGGGCCAATGCCAACAACGTAAAGTTCAACCAAGCCAAAGTGCAAGGTCCTATATTTGGGTTGGAGCAATCCCAGGCACAGCTAAAGGTTGAGTGAAGTGATTCAGATAAGCCCGGTGGAGTAGGACTTGGGGCTGTTGGTGGATGAGAAACTGAACATGAGCCGGCAGTGTGCACTCACAGTCCAGACAGCCAGCCGTATCCTGGGCTGCATCAAAAGGAGCATGACCAGCAGGTGGAAAGAGGTGATCCTGCCCCTTTACTCTGCTCTTGTGAGACCCCACTTAGAGTACTGTGTGCAGTTCTGGTGTCCTCAACATAAGAAGGACATGGAGCTGTTGGAACAAGTCCAGAGGAGGGCCACCAGGATGGTAAGGGGGCTGGAGCATCTCCCATATGAAGACAGGCTGAGAAAGTTAGGGCTGTTAAGCCTGGAGAAGTCTGCATAGAGACCTCATAGCAGCCTTCCAATATCTGAGGGAGACCTACAAGGATGCTGGAGAGGGACTCTTCCTCAGGGACTGTAGCAATAGGGCAAGGGGTAATGGGTTTAAACTAAAATAGGGCAAGTTACGGTTAGATATAAGGAAAAAGGTCTTTAGTGTGAGGGTGCTGAGGCACTGGAACATGTTGCCCAAAGTAGTAAATGCTTCATCTCTGGCAGTGTTCAAGGCCAGGTTAGACAGAGGCTTGGGTGACATGGTCTAGTGTGAGATGTCCCTGCCTATGGCAGGGGCTTTGGAACTAGGTGATCTTAAGGTCTTTTCCAACCCTAACCATTCTATGATTCTGTGTGGTTGAAAATATTTTCAAGGAGAAGAGCAAGACCTCATAAATCTAATACTGATTTTTCAATTTCACAGCAATTTTAAAAATAAAATATACCTTTTTTTTTTTTTTACCTTTCATTTTAATGTGCTTTTTTTTTTTTTTGTTGTTCTTTGTTTTTCTGTTTCCTAGCTTTTCAAAGATGACATTAGATACCTGCTGACAATGGATAAGCTGTGGCAGAAAAGAAAGCCTCCGGTGCCACTGGACTGGACTGAGGTACAAAATCAAGGTAATTGTCTCTCCTCTCACTGGAGATATTTTCTTTCTTCTTTTTGCAGCTGTAAGGACCAGAAGCCCTCAGTTTTGTGCATCTAAAATACTGAACATGCAAGAAAGCAGAAAACAGGATCAAAGTAATGCAGCAAATCTTGCACAAGTCAGTCACCTGTGTTTTGCTTACCCAAGATGATTTATGTGCTGCTGTCTAAGCAGAGTGATTACAGATAAAATACACCTGCAGACAACAGAACAGGATGGGGAGGCAATTTAGTGCTTTGATTTGGAGGTCTTGATTTTGATTCTTCTTTCTATGATCTTTCTATGATCTATGGCTGTTCAGGTCTCTGGATTCAGGGAGTGCCAGAGCCTGCTACTGCCGGGGGAGGGAGGACAGCATTCAACCTGCGTGAGGTGTGAGCAGGTAGAAGATCTGCTTAGCTTGGTGGCTAAACTTAAGGAGGAGGTTGAGACGCTGAGGATCATCAGGGAGTGTGAAAGGGAGATCGACTGGTGGAGTACCTCGCTGGCTGGCCAGTTGGAACGGCTCCAGGAAGATACCCCCCAAAAGGGGATGGACCCCCTGCCCTCTCAGACAGAGGGGGATGGCCCGAGACAGCCCCTGCCCTGTAGCTGTCGCCCAGAGGTAGGGGACCAAAAAGATGATGAGGGTTGGAAGCAAGTTCCGGTTCGGCGTCATGGGCAGCCCTCCTCCCTTCCTGCCCCGCTTCCCCAGGTGTCCCTCTGTAATAGGTTTGAGGCCCTGGATCTTGAAGGAGAGGTAGGTGAGGATGTGGTGCAAGGCCCACCTACAAGGCCACATAGGAAAAAGCCGTCGACTTCACACCTCAAGACTGCCTCTGATAAGAAAGAAAGAAGGGTCATTGTTTTAGGTGATTCCATTCTGAAAGGAACAGAGGGCCCGATATGCAGAGTTGACCCTCATCATAGGGAAGTGTGTAGTCTGCCTGGAGCCTGGATCAGGGATATCACCAGGGCGCTCCCCAACCTGGTGCACCCGACAGACTACTACCTGCTGCTGGTCTTCCAGACAGGTGAGGGGGAAGCTGCTTCCCGCAGTCTGAGGGGGATGAAGAAAGACTACAGGGCCTTGGGGCGGATGGTGAAAGACTCTGGGGCTCAAGTGATCTTCTCTTCACTCCTTCCATCTTCTGTTGATGATGTGGGACTGAATGGGAAAATTCAGTCCATAAACGATTGGCTTCAAGGCTGGTGCTGCAGGCAGGCTTTGGATTCTTTGATAACGGCTGGTTTTATAGGGCACCAGTCTGGACAATGGGATGTGGGAAAGGTTTATCTCACAGAGGCAAAAGGATGCTGGGGCACGAATTAGCAGGGTCATTTAGAGAGCTTTAAACTAGATTCGAAGGGGGATGGGGTTGTAGCTGGGCTTGCCTCAGTGGGACAGCGCTCCAGAATTGATGAAGTCTGGGAGGCCTCCTGTAATCCCAGGGTGAAATCGGTGTGCTCAGCTCGCTCCCTGAAATGTCTGTACATCAATGCGTGCAGCATGGGAAATAAGCAGGAGGAGCTAGAAACCTGTGTTAAGTCAGGAGATTATGACCTGGTGGCAATTACAGAGACGTGGAGGGACAGCTCACATGACTGGAATATAGTCATGGAGGGCTATGTCCTTTTCAGGAAAGACAGGCCAGCCAGGCGGGGTGGTGGGGTTGCTCTTTATGGGCGAGAGCAGCTACAATGCGTTGAGTTCTGTCCGGGGACAGATGATGAGCGAGTTGAGAGTCTGTGGGTGAAAATTAAGGGGCAGGCTGGCAGGGGCGATACTGTTGTGGGGGTCTGTTACAGGCCACCGGATCAGGGTGAGGAAGTTGACGAGGCCTTCTACAGGCAGCTGAGAGCGGCCTCACAGTCACAGGCCGTGGTCGTTGTGGGGGATTTTAACTTCCCTGATGTTTGCTGGAAGGACTACTCGGCAACCCAGCCGCAGTCCAGGAGGTTCCTCCAGTGTATGGATGATAACTTCCTCATGCAAATGGTGGATGAGCCAACCAGGAGAGGTGCGCTGCTCGATCTCATCCTCACTAACAAGGAGGGTCTGGGTCTGGTTGAAGGAGTGAAGGTTGAGGGCTGCCTTGGTTGCAGCGACCATGAGATGGTGGAATTCAGGATCTTGTGTAGTAGGGCTAGTAGAATAGCAAGTAGAATTGCAACCCTGGACTTTAGCAGGGCAAACTTTGGCCTCTTCAAGCAATTGCAGAAAATTCACATTTCACAATATTACATATCAGCTTATTCCAGGAGCACTGATACATTTTATCTCTGACAGCTGAGTTTTGCTGTAAAAGTATATAATTTGTGCACATGTAGGTGATTGATGTAAATGTAGTTGCAGTTTTAAATTCAGATTTGTGATTTGTTGTAAAATGTTGGGGCTACTATAGTTTAAAGATATTCTTCAATTTAGAAAAGTCTTGCTGAATTGGAAAATTCATCTCTCTTTGAGAGATCTTTTGTGAGATTTTTAGGTCTTTCTAATCTTAATTATTTTTTCTTTTCCCAAAGAGAAAAACACATCTGACAAACACAGTGAGTCTTCTGCAGTCTTGAAGGATCAGCAGGTTCTCGATGTCAAGAGCTATGCACACTTATTTTCAAAGAGTGTTGAAACCCTGAGACTTCACCTGGCCGAGAAGGGTCATGGAGCAGAGCTAATATGGGATAAAGTTAGTCTACCAAATACATATGAACCAGTTATACTCTACATATGTAGTATAAATATTGGACTCATTTGGTTTCATTCAAAAATAGTACTGCTAAGGATGTCTGGCACCTCACTGAAAGCACCTTGCATATGTAAACAAATACATACTTTAACACTATATTTTGTAACTTGCTGCGTGTAAGGGTTAACTATTGTGATGTAAAATAATTCATCAACTTCAAAAAGCATAAATTCAGAAGTACTTGTCGTATTTTGACTTTTGAAAATATTTTAATAATACAACTTAATTTTTTCCTTTTTAGGTTTCTCTAAAACATGCTCATAAACAGTGGTTTGTAGCTAATTCTACTGCGTTGTAACTTGTAAATTAGCTCTGATGATAGGTATGTGATATATTACTAGTTTCACTGAAGAAAAAGAAGAATTTTCTCTCAGCACCACAGTGTAATCCTCCTGCAGCCATTGTCCTTTTAGAATAAATAAATAAAAAAAGTAGTCTATAAATATAGGAGGGGCAAAATAATAAAATAATATTACAACAATTAGTAAAAATAATTCTTTCTGAAACACTGACTTTTGAAACTGAGAATAAAACATTTTAAGATTTAGGATTTGGGGGTTTTTTTGAACATGCAAGGCATTTTATTGACACTAATACACTACTAAAATACTAAGTACAATTTCGAAATGTGTATTTAAAGTATTACTGCTCTGACTATAAACATGCTATCTGAAAGAGGAAGTATATTGACTTTGAAATGGAATATTGCAGAGGTGTGTGTTTGGTTTTGTTTGTTTTTTTTTAATCTTTAAGGTTTATGTGTGTGTTGCAAACTTTTTCCAGTGACTAATCTGATTTTTAAAAACTTTGTGTATTAACTTATTGTCAAGGATGATCCTTCTGCACTGGATTTTGTCACTTCTGCTGCGAACCTCAGGATGCATGTTTTTGGTATGAATATGAAGAGCAGATTTGACATCAAGTGTAAGGATAAAATACAACATTTTTTATTTAAATAATTATTTAAACATCTTATTTTAATTTACTGTTAAAAATCTGCATACTCTTGCTTATTTTGCAGCAATGGCAGGAAATATTATCCCAGCTATAGCTACTACTAATGCGGTAATAGCTGGTCTGATAGTGCTGCAGGGTTTGAAGATTTTATCAGGAAAAATAGATCAGTGTAAAACGGTAAGTGGGAATGAGATACTTTCACTTGTTAGTTATTATTTGTTAAGAAGTAATTTTAATTTGCTTTAGCTGTTGTGTAGTTTTACTGTCTCTCACTTGTTGCTTTGGTAGATTTTTGGTAGATCCTGAATGTGCTGGGAACTTTCAGTCACAATGAAAAGAGATGTGGAAGTCTTAAGCAACATTAAATTCCTCTGATTTAATGAAAATTAGTTGCTGGATAGGAGAGAAACAAACTGACATCACTTGAAACATGGTTGTTTCTTCTTAATTTGGCAGCAGCTGGTCAGTCAGCACAGGTGTTATTGTGGACTGGCTGTAATATGCACTTTCTCCTGTTAAGCAGGCATGTCAAGGAGGATTAGGGAACAGGAAAACCTGTGAGACTAAAAATAAATCTGTAGGAAAACATGTTTTATGAGTGCTGTTACAGAATAACTTGTTTTGTTCTTGTTTGTCCTCAAGATTTTTCTGAACAAGCAGCCAAATCCCAGAAAGAAACTATTGGTTCCTTGTGCTTTGGATCCACCAAATCCTAACTGTTATGTATGTGCAAGTAAGCCAGAAGTGACTGTGAAACTTAATGTACACAAAGTTACTGTGTTAATGCTCCAAGATAAGGTAAGTCTTAAGTATTGGCTATGGCCTTCATTATTGTTCTATTACTGTAAATTATTAAAGTTAGGGTTTTGTTCAATGTATTTTGACTGAACACCAACTGTTGGTATTTGCTTTACATTTTGCATTTCTCTGAGCAACAGGAAAACCTAGATTAGCCAGTATGCTTCTTGCACGTATGCGCTTTTATATGTTGTGAAAGAATGTTTGTATTTTGTGACCTTTTGATGGTTTCAAAGCCTGTTCATATCTAACAGCAAAAAACTAAATTTGTATTTCAGTTGTTCAGTAGCCACATTACATCTGTATGGTCACAGTTGATTTGTATTTCTGCCATTTTATGAAGTATTCAATTTTTTTTTCAGCATATCTAAACCTGTAGATTTCAGATAGTGAAAAATATAATTCTTTTGTTCCTGGAAATAAAAAAAAATTAAAAAATTAAAAGGTATAGGTTTTATAGGCTTTCAGCAGATGTCTGAAAATGAGCCAGGATAAGAAAATCAACATAATTCAAGGTTCTTTTTTATAAGCGTTTTTAAGTCTGATTAATTAAATAATCATCTACATCTTTTCAGATAGTGAAAGAAAAATTTGCTATGGTAGCACCAGATGTACAAATAGACGATGGAAAAGGAACCATCCTTATCTCTTCAGAAGAAGGAGAAACAGAAGGTATGCATACTGAAGCTTTTTAGGTAAGAGTAAGATAGAAACTAGGAAGAAACCGAGAATGGAAGTATAGCAAATGTTCACGTTCATCCTGTAGATTAGTATTTGAAGACAACTGGATTTGCAAGTATTTACGTGGCTTGAGAATAGCTTAGTGGTATTGTCTACAAGCTTCCATGTCCAGCTCAGTTTTTCCTATTTAAAGTACTTTTCACCTGGACTGTCAGGATTCCTTTCAAGAGTATTTATTCAGCTATGAAAGTGCACCAGTCATTTTCCTCTCTTTGCAAGCCCCCTTTTTTTCTTGTTCTTAGACTGTGGTCTTTTTATGATGCTTGTAAGCACTATTGTAATACAAATATCTCCAAAATGTTTCTAAATGTTATAATAGTGAAGTGCTTGAACATGATGCATGAGGGATAAATAAGTCAAACATGTAGTTTTAACTCCTGATAGGCTTAAATGTAGTTTTAACTCCTGATGGATAGCTTTTACTTTAAATATAGCTAATAAATGTTAATCTTAGGTTTCTACATAAAAGTTCTGACATACTCATTTCATCCTACTTAATCAGGTGTAATGGATTTTTACATAAATAGCTGTATACACTGCAGGCTTTCACATTTTTTATAGCGAATAACCACAGAAAGTTATCAGACTTCGGAATTCGAAATGGCACTCGACTACAAGCAGATGATTTCCTCCAGGACTATACACTGTTAATCAATGTGCTTCATAGGTAAGGATTCTGAAATAATTATTTTTGTATATAGCTGTAGAACAGTTCCACAGGGAATTTCCAACTCAAAATTTTAAATTAATGAATAAAGCTCAAAGATTAAGTTGTGGACAGAAAATAAAGAGGTAGAAGAGGAATTGTTAATTTTTTAATGAATTTATGGAGTTCAGTGTGTTTAGGTTGTTTAGGGCTTTTTCCCAAGAGTAACTGGAAAATGTTTAATTTAATAAGTTATCATTACACAACATAAAAATACAGTGTGGAAAACAAGTTTACTTTTGGGGCAGCCAACAAGTGAGAAACTGCTGTTAACATTTTATTATTTTTATTATTTTTTTTAAGGCAAAAATACCACCCAGCCTGTTGGGGTAGTAATTTCTCTGTTTCACTACTTGTGTTCAGATACAGCAATGCAAATAGAAGTTACCTTGGAATAATTGATGTGTGTATTTAACCCTGGATAAGTAATATACATTTTTATACAGTAATTTGACATGCTCCACTTTGAGTGAGAATAGGAATGTGACATTGAGGAAGAAAGGTAAGCTCTGGTAATGCATTTAAGTCATGGCACTGAGTGGAACAGTGTTTATAAATAACCAAAGCATAAATCCTACAGGAGGACTGAACAGATTTTCCTCTTTTTTTAATGTTTTTCTCATTTTGTCACAGTTGCAGGGTGCTCTAACACTGGAATGACATATTTTCTTTGTTAAAAAGACAGGATTTTTTAAATTTTACCTGGTTGTTTAAAAGCATATGTATTCTTCTGCAGTGAAGACCTAGAAAAAGAGGTAGAATTTGAAGTTGTTGATGATAACCCTGAAAAAGTTGGCCCTAAACCATCAGAACCAACATCCAGACACATTACCAATGGTAGTGATGATGGAGCACAGCCCTCAACATCAACAGGTAAATAACAGTAATAAATATGAAATTAAAGAGAGTTTTGGTAGTGCAGTCCAATTAGAATAGTTGTCTTCGGTTTTATGACTTAACTTTGCCAACATGAATTAAAAGGCATTTAAATTGTCTTTGTGCATAAATAAAATGTTAAATAGAAAAATGCACATTTTTAATTGTTAAAGAATGCACATTTAATCTTATTACAAAGACTTACAGTAAATACACCTTGAAATTATATTTAACTTGCAAGGGTTTGGCGGGGTGTCATCTTAAATACATCAATTTGTACAGTGTTTTAAATAGACCCATTCTATCTGATGGTCATGCTATTGCTTGACAAAAGAGAATCAATCAAATTTATGACTTTCTCCCTGCAGATTAAAAATTACTTTGGATGTCTTTGATCACATCTTTTTAAATTAACAAAATAAAATCTTTATTATCTGCTTCCACAATAATTCTTTTTCACCTGTCAAGCAAAGCATGGTAAGAAAATAGTATTTCCTATTCAGGAAGAAGTACCATCACGTTCCTAATATAGAAGACATGAACATATTCAAAGTAGTTTAACTTAAATCAATATAGGATGCTTAAGAACAGAAGTCTAATGTTCCAGAAACATACTGTTTTATAGGGGTAGCATATGAATCTGAGTACTTGTTGACAGATGTAAGTTAAATATCTCTTAGTTCTGCTTCACACTTTACAAAATATTCTTGCAGTTAAGTGACAAAGAATATGGATAAAGAATGTTCTAAGGTGGATTTGTTGTATTAGAGACATTTTTATGTATGAAATTTTACAGTATCCATTTGAATTAAAAACATTTTGCAGCTCCAGATGATCTACTGATTGTTGATTCTGAAGATGAAGGTACTTCAAGCGATGTTGAGGATGATATAGAAAACAAAACTCGCAAGAGAAAACTAGAAGATAAAGAGTGTGTCAGTACAAAGAGAGTGTGTACGGAGCAGACAGAAGAGCAAGATGAAATTATACAGTTAGACTGAACATGCAAATGCCCCTTCACAAAATGATTTAGATGATGTAATACAGTAAGAGCATATTATCTTGGGATGTGAAAAATATCCAGAACTAGACTAATTTTAAGGCCTTTGTTCCAAGTAAATACCAACCCATTGGCTTAATAATTTGTGTCTGTTTCTCTTGATGCTAAAGCTCTCATTTCAATAACTCTGCAGATTTTCCATGTGAATTCCATATATTAAATGCAGTAGAAACATAGTTCATAAATACTTACAGATTATTATTTCATAGAATCTACTTTTCATGTAACTACTTTTTTTTTCTTTTGGAAGAGAAACAGTTTTAGCCTAGTCATAAAAATTTTTCAACACTGTCGTGGTTTAACCCCAGCCAGACTCCTTGTCCACTCACTCCCCCCACTTCTTGCCCTCCCCCTATTCTCGGAGGGACAGGGAGGAGAAGCAAAAAGAATGCAACTCCCACGGGTTGAGATAAGAACACTTTAGTAACTAAGGTATAACACAAATCACTACTGCTACCACCAATAATAGTAATGATAAAGGAAATAACAAGGAAAGAGAATACAACACCTCATCACCAGGCGACCGATAACTTGCCCCCCCAGCCCGACCAAGCACTGACCGATACCTCCTCCAACCCTGCAGTCCCTCTGCCCTTCCGGCTCACTCTCAGTTACCTCCTGGGCATGACGTGCTGTGGTATGGAATACTTCTTTGGTCAGTTTGGGTCAGGTGTCCTGTCTCTGCTTCCTCCCAGCTTCCCTCCTCCCTGGCAGAGCATGAGGCTCACAAAGTCCTTGGCCAAACCAAAACATCATTGTTTTTCAGCTCTGTTCCCAGCTGAAAGTCAAAACACAGCACTGCACCAGCTACCAAGAAAGAGAAAAATGACTGCCACTGCTAAACCCAGGACATTATCCACCCCTTATTCCATACCATTCACGTCATGCTCAGATCCCACATTTTCAATATACCATCACTCTTATTTAAGTGCACTCTTATCGTAGTGCATGGGCCAGTCCCTATAAAGCTGCTGAGTCCATGATGTCAGGCTCCATCTCTTGTAACAGTCTTTCAGAGCAGGAGGGGCTGTGTGCAGTGTTCACACACATGAATAACCTGTGCAATAGTGTCCATTGCTAAGTCCACCCCTCGATCATGAGTCCATCCCGATGTTCTGTCTCTGCTCTGTTGGCCTGAAATGCCATGGGCCCACCAGGCTCAAAATAATTCACTGTCCCCTCCAGCAGTTTCCGCAGCTTGTTGCTGGGGGCTCCATACAGCTGCCTTTCATCTCCAATGTTTCCAAAGCACTGGAGGGGCCCAGTGAACTAGATACTTGCCCATACTGTCCCACATGCCCTGCCATTCATGATTGTCCAGCCTTGGGAAAAACCTCTTGGTCCTCCTATATTGTTGTCTAACCCCAGACAAGACCCAAACCTGACTGCTTAAATTTCGGGATCAGACAAAATGGTGGTGGGTAAAACACAGTCTGTATGTGTGCCAGCTTGCTGATCCCCATCACAATCATCAGGCAGGTCCCAATGATACCCAAAGGCCGTCCAAAACCTTCAGAACTCTCAAACGATGTTGCTATACTTGTCACTGGGGTTGGTGTAGCTGCTGTGCTTGCTGGCTCTCCCACCACCAGCTTCTCTTTTTTTGAGTCCAGCTCTTCCTCCTCTGCCTTGCTGGGAAATGCTGCGGGGTCTCCTGCGTCCTCCTGGGGCTTGGCGGGCGGCTTCCGGGGAATGCTCTTGGCCTTCACGAGGCTGGGCTCTGCCGCGGGGCTGGGCTCCTCCGCCGCCTCCTCCCGCTGCTCGGGAGCCGCCTCCTTCCACTCGTTGCCCGCCCCGACCTCCTCCACCGGCAGCTGTCCCCTTGCAGCCTCCAGCCCCACTCCCGCCGGCGCTTGGTCCCCGGGGCCGCTCTCCCGGGCCGCTTCAGCAGCCGCCGGCTCCCGGAGCCGCTCCCCCTCGGCTCCCCGCGGCCTCACAGAGATGGAGGCGAGGACAAGGCCCAGGATAGTGAAGAGCAGCAGAACGGCCAAGTACAAGTACACGGCCACATCCGTCCCACCCTGCTGCTGGAACCCGCCCGCAATACAAGTCATTGCCATAAAGTACAGTGAGACAGGAACCTTACCCAAGCTCCACACTTGGTAAACACTAACACAGCAAATACCGGTTCTAAGTAACTTACAACATTCTGAAGCTGTGAGATCAAGAGGAACAACTCTGAGAGCCAATAAATCAGCATTGTGACGACTGACTATTAAGCCGGTCAGATCTGTCGTTATCTCAACCCCTTGTGCCCCACGTTGGGCGCCAAAAAGAACTGTCGTGGCTTAACCCCAGACAGACAGCTTGTGCACTCACTCCCCCCCCTTCTTGCCCTCCCCCTATTCTCGGAGGGATGGAGAGGAGAATCAAAAAGAATGCAACTCCCATGGGTTGAGATAAGAACAGTTTAGTAACTAAGGTATAATGTCAGAGACTTTATGTCGTCGCGATGCGGAGGGAACACAGCACAACCAATATGATTGATAGAAGTGATCCATTTGTTCTGCTCAAGCCTGGGGTTTATATAGAGCTAGGCTGTTATTCACACATATTCTTGGGAAACTTCTGTGGTTTTATTATTTACAGGCAAATCCCGTTTTGTAACCTCCTTATTCCTCCCTTCAGGATACTCATTAACTACAAGGTCAGTTTACCCCCCTGCACAGCTGGTGTTTTTTACCGAGCTGGGTTTCTCACTGACTTTTACAAAACTGGTCCCTGGCCAAGTTCAGCCATGGGAATGTAACCCTTGCCTGCCAACCACGCTTCCACAATTCCCCCTTTTTCTTTTTCAAGCATATTTGTTGCAATTTTCATAAGGCTTTGCTGAATACGTTGAATAATACAAGGCAAACAAATTAAGTTAAGTAAAAGCAAGATGCATACAGGTAAAAAATGACTTAAAATACTGCTTAGCCAGGATCCTTGTCACAGTGATCTTAACCAGGAGGTGAGGTCCCATGAGTCACCTTCTTTTAATTTGTGCAAGTTGTCTTTGAGTTGTTGCATCTCCTTGTGTATAGAGCTACTATGGCCTGATAGATTCATGCAACACGTATGGCTCTCTGGTAACAGGGGAGGCCATCCTTCACATCAAGGTCTGGCATGGCATGTGTCCCCACCGCTCCACGCCTGCTGGGTTGCAGCCAGCAGCGGAGCTAAAGGTTCTTCTTGGTGGCAGGCAGAGGCCAACCCAGTCTTGCCCTTGATTGTGGTAGCAGGCATTTGGTCAGCCTCAGTCCTTGCACCTTGTCAATGCAGTTTCACCTGCTTCATTCAATAACAAGTTGTTATTATGGCAAGGCACACACACAGATTTACATTAGCAGAGTAACTATTACAGGGTGCAGCAGCATGTTGAAGATGCTGATGCCAGCAAGGGACTAGCCAAAGAAATTTCTTACCAGTGGAATTCTCTCACCCTCTTAATTTGTTCTATTACCTGTTTTATAACACTACCATTGTATTGGAATATTTCTATCTTTTGCTTTAGCATTTTCTAGCAGCTACTACAAATTTGCATACTCTAACATTTCTTTTACAGGTGACAAATCCGTATAATACAAGGTGTAGTTTCTTATTAGCATTTGACTAGTAAATACAGGTGGTTTCATACACAAAATCAAAGCTTCTAACAATAGCTACTTTACAAACACAAATATTCAAGCTGTTACTTTTCAGTTGCTTCTAAATAATGTTTAGCAATCATTGGCTTTTCTCTTCCTCTATCTCATTCTGCTTGGGATATTCACATTCAGCTCCTGCAGCTGAGGCATCAGGTTCCTCCATTTGTCTGTCCAGCTCATGGCAAGGCTTGACAAACTTTGCAGGCATTTGCCATGGACCTGTAGGCAGGAGGACACAAATATACCCCCTTTTCCAGGTTTTCAGTTCTTAAGAAGTAGATAGGTTCTGTATCTGCCACCCTGATGCTGCTTAGGTGACGGCTCGTAAGGTTTGTGGTTGCACTACCCCTCTCGCTTTTCCAATTAGCAGCTCTTGTTTCAACCAATCTATCTGTTCCTCCAAGTCTTGGATTCATCCCCAGGTTACTTTAAACATATTAAGCTTGGTTTTGTTTTATTTTTTTGTTTGTTTGTTTTGTTTCTCTCCTCAGCTCCGGTGTCCATCCTGGTCTTTCCACCGGTGGAGCACTGGGAGCCGAATCGGAGGGCAGCTTCTTTTGAACATGGGGACTAAACGTTTATCAAATAACCTTTTTTTTTGTTTTTAAGTTGCTCACCCTGCTTTGCACGGCTACAAACGCCTGCCTGCTCGGCAGCAGCTACAGCTGCCTGCCTGCTTCAGCAGCAACCATAAATATCTGCCGGCAACCACACTTTTGCATTAACCCTTTCTTGTCTGAAATGTTAAACTACTATCTATTAGAAACTTTTACATGAACCCAACAACAAAAAATACACAGAACACCGTCTGCCCTTAACATACACACACACACATACATATGGGATCCCACAAGCACAGTCCACACAACTACAATATTTGAAGCACAAAATCCTAACAATCATTACTTCGACTACACAATCCCACATACAGAACATGGCACAAGGACCCTGTGGAGACTAACAGGAAAACCAGCTCTGAGAAGCATCATCGCAGTTTGAGGTGGCAGGCTCAAACTTAGCAGGCGTCCGCGCAAAGGCTCTGCCTCCCCCACATCGCATGAGGCTTGGGCTTTTATACTGATCAAAATGCACACTCATTCCGACACAGGTGGCCAGCCTATGTTGGAAGAAGTAGCCAGCAGTATTTATAAAGGTCTCCAAAGGTCGATAGAAACCTGGACATACTTATTTTTACCAACTTCTAGTACATGAGTATCACAGACAGAATGTATTAAGTGAGTTGTATACAAGTCCACAGTCCATCACAGACCTTTCCACTACAGGTCTTGATGCAGAATTTTTACTTTAACGTAAAAAAGGTTGCTCCCTTCACCTTAAGGACTGAAAACATCCATAAGACAGATGTCCTAAGATTAAATTTCAATTCATTCAATCATTGACAAAGCAGGGCTGTGGGCCGCTGAACTAATTTTCTTTACAGTACACTGTTTATTTTTAAAATGTCCCGTCCGTCCACAATTATAACATCTCATACCTTTAGTACCCCCGCGATCGCTCTAACCTTATTGTAAAAGGGGTTTAACAGCAGCAGCAAAGGCAGTAGCCATGTATCCAGCCTTTTCCTCTGCTGTGCTCACTTTAAATCACATCTGAAGGTGGGGAGTAAGCAACAATTGAGCTATCATACAGATATCATATGGTGCTAGGATATATGCAAAAAAAATATGTGCGATAATTGCCCAAGTATACGATGATTTTAACCCGTAGGAAGTTACCGGTTGACGCGCCTCCTTTACTGCCTTTAAATCCAATGCCTCCCACTGCTTTCCCCCCTGTGGAGTGTTAAACACAGGGAATGCCGAGGGACCCATATGCCGGATTTGTCACTTGTAAAAGAGATGTAAGAGTATGCAAATTTGTAGTAGCTGCTAGAAAATGCTAAAGCAAAAGATAGAAATATTCTAATACAATGGTAGTGTTATAAAACAGGTAATGGAACAAATTAAGAGGGTGAGAGAATTCCACTGGTAAGAAATTTCTTTGGATAGTTCCTTGCTGGCATCAGCATCTTCAACATGCTGCTGCACCCTGTAATAGTTACTCTGATAATGTAAAAAAAAACAACAAACCAGCAAACGCATACAAGCATCTTGATCGGTTTTGGTTCCTGCATCCGGTTCTGTCTGATACAAAGCCCATATCATCGCTGGTGTTAAATTGTCAATCCAGTGCAAAACAATAATTCTATTAATTCAATTAATTTTTTATCTCTTCTTCTAGGTAAGTCATGCAATGGCTTGTTTGGAGGCATACTATTTCACTGTGAAATTAAATCCTTTTGAGTTAGTTCCTTCTTGGCTAGCATGAGTGAAGTCTAAGAGATAAAGATGTAAATTAGAGGCATTACAGAAAGAGTTTCACTGCTACAATGACAAGCTTTTACAGTTCTTGCTATGAACAGTTGGCTGCACCGTCATCATATGCCCATTCATTGGCAACAGTAACCTGGAATGACATAGTACCACTAACAGTGGATGAAATGGTTCATAAACTCCGAGAGTTCGAAGACAATCTCACCCCTTCCATCATCTCAGCTGTGGAAAAACTGTCCCAGGATCTCAAACAATTGAGGGACGATATATCTGACTTATCCAACTCCTCGCGTGTACCAACACACGTTTCAGCTATTAACAAAAGGCGTCCCACTGTTCGAGAAAGGAGATACAAGAGGTATACACCACGGTCTACCCTATGGTTTTACCTGTGGGATCACGGAGAAGACATGACAAAGTGGGATGGAAAACCTACTTCAGTTTTGGAGGAACGGGTGAGTGAATTGAAAAGAGGAGCAAAGGCCAAGACTGATCGTCCCATGAGAGCTATGGCTTCAGTCTCTGGTGAGCAGTTTCCCAGGTGGAGTGGAAGAGCTGATTTTACTCCAGCTCCTGTGATAACTAAAAATAATCCCTTTCAACATGACTTAAGTGTCCAATCCTGTGATGACTATTAGAGGGGCCCTGCCTCCAGCCAGGTGGAGGTAGGGGACAATCGGATTTACTGGACTGTGTGGATCAGATGGCCTGGCACATCAGTCCCACAGAAGTATAAGGCTCTAGTAGATACCGGTGCACAGTGTACCCTGATGCCATCGAGCTGTCAAGGGGTGGAACCCATCTATATTTCTGGAGTGACAGGAGGATCCCAAGAGTTGACTGTACTGGAGGCTGAAATCAGCCTGACTGGGAGAGAATGGCAAAAGCACCCTATTGTGACTGGTCCAGAGGCTCCATGCATCCTTGGCATAGACTACCTCAGGAGAGGGTACTTCAAAGACCCAAAAGGGTACCGATGGGCTTTTGGTATTGCTGCTTTGGAGACTGAAGAAATTGAGCAGCTGTCCACCTTGCCTGGTCTCTCAGAGGATCCTTCTGTTGTGGGGCTGCTGAAAGTCGAAGAACAACAAGTGCCAATTGCGACCACAACAGTGCACCGGCGGCAATATCGCACCAACCGAGACTCCCTGATTCCTATCCATCAGCTGATCCGTAGACTGGAGAGTCAGGGAGTGATCAGCAGGACCCGCTCGCCCTTTAATAGCCCCATATGGCCAGTGCGAAAGTCTAACAGAGAGTGGAGACTAACAATAGGCTATCGTGGCCTGAATGAAGTCACACCACCATTGAGTGCTGCCATACCGGATATGCTAGAACTTCAGTATGAATTAGAGTCAAAGGCAGCCAAGTGGTATGCCACGACTGATATTGCCAATGCATTTTTCTCAGTTCCTTTGGCAACAGAGTGCAGGCCACAGTTTGCTTTTACTTGGAGGGGTGTCCAGTTCACTTGAAACCGACTGCCCCAGGGCTGGAAACATAGCCCTACCATCTGCCATGGCCTGATCCAGACTGCACTGGAACAGGGGCAAGCCCCAGAACACCTGCAATACATTGATGACATTATAGTGTGGGGCGAGACAGCGGAAGAAGTCTTTCAGAAAGGAAGAAAAATAATCCAAATCCTGCTGAACGCCGGTTTTGCCATAAAACGAAGTAAGGTCAAGGGACCTGCACAGGAGATTCAATTTTTGGGAATAAAATGGCAAGATGGACGTAGACAGATCCCCACAGACATAATCAACAAGATAACAGCAATGTCTCCACCAACTAATAAGAAACAAACACAAGCTTTCTTGGGTGCAGTGGGGTTCTGGAGACTGCACATCCCAAAGTACAGTTTGATTGTAAGCCCTCTGTATTATGTGACCCGTAAGACGAATGATTTTAAATGAGGACCTGAGCAACAACAAGCCTTTGAGCAAATTAAACGCGAGATAGTTCATGCAGTGGCCCTTGGACCAGTTTGGACTGGTCCAGATGTAAAAAATGTGTTGTACACCGCAGCTGGGGAGAATGGCCCTACCTGGAGCCTCTGGCAGAAAGCTCCAGGGGAGACTCGAGGTCGACCCCTTGGTTTTTGGAGTCGGGGATATAAAGGATCTGAGGCAAGCTATACCCCAACTGAGAAAGAGATACTGGCAGTCTATGAAGGGGTTCGAGCTGCTTCGGAAGTGATTGGCACCAAAGCACAGATCTTCCTGGCACCCCGGTTGACTGTGCTGGGCTGGATGTTCAAAGGCAGGGTCTCCTCTACACATCATGCAGCTGATGCTACATGGAGTAAATGGGCTGCACTAATTACACAACGAGCTCGAATAGGAAATCCCAGTTGTCCAGGCATTCTAGAAGTCATCATGGACTGGCCAGAGGGCAAAGATTTTGGAATGTCACCAGAGGAGGAGGTGATGCGTGCTGAAGAGGCCCCACCATATAATCAGCAACATATAGATGGGCCCGTGATCGAGGGGTAGACTTAACAATGGACACTATTGCCCAGGTTATTCATGAGTGTGAAACGTGCTGCAATTAAACAAGTCAAACAGTTAAAGCCTCTTTGGTATGGAGGACGATGGCTGAAGTACAAATATGGGGAGGCCTGGCAAATTGACTACATCACACTCCCACCAACCTGCCAAGGCAAGTGCCATGTGCTTACCATGGTGGAAGTAACCACCGGATGGCTGGAAACATACACTGTGCCCCACGCTACTGCCCGGGACACTATCCTGGGCCTTGAGAAACAGACTTTGTGGCGACATGGCACCCCAGAGAGAACTGAGTCAGACAATGGACTCATTTCTGGAATAACCTTATAGACATTTGGGCCAAAGAGCATGGCATTGAGTGGGTATATCACATCCCCTACCATGCACCAGCCTCTGGGAAAATCGAAAGGTACAATGGGCTGTTAAAAACTACACCGAGAGCAATGGGTGGGGGATCTTTCAAGCACTGGGATACACACTTACCAAAGACCACCTGGTTGGTCAACACCACAGGATCTGCCAAGACATGGAAGCATACTGGCATGTAGGTAAGAATTATCTCGGGGAGCTGTGAAGAGCTATAGTGATGGCTTTAGTAGGCACATGAACCCACCACATGTTTGGATTATTGTTTCTTGATTTTTACTTTACTCCTCAGATTAAGTAGAGCTGAGCGTACCTTATGTAGTAAGTTTTAGAGAATGGGGAATAAGAAGTTTTTCAAATCTGTCATCCAGAGGGACCTTAACATTCTTGAGAGGTGGGCCAATGCCAACAACGTAAAGTTCAACCAAGCCAAAGTGCAAGGTCCTATATTTGGGTTGGAGCAATCCCAGGCACAGCTACAGGTTAAGTGAAGTGATTCAGATAAGCCCGGTGGAGTAGGACTTGGGGCTGTTGGTGGATGAGAAACTGAACATGAGCCGGCAGTGTGCACTCACAGTCCAGACAGCCAGCCGTATCCTGGGCTGCATCAAAAGGAGCATGACCAGCAGGTGGAAAGAGGTGATCCTGCCCCTTTACTCTGCTCTTGTGAGACCCCACTTAGAGTACTGTGTGCAGTTCTGGTGTCCTCAACATAAGAAGGACATGGAGCTGTTGGAACAAGTCCAGAGGAGGGCCACCAGGATGGTAAGGGGGCTGGAGCATCTCCCATATGAAGACAGGCTGAGAAAGTTGGGGCTGTTAAGCCTGGAGAAGTCTGCATAGTGACCTCATAGCAGCCTTCCAATATCTGAGGGAGACCTACAAGGATGCTGGAGAGGGACTCTTCATCAGGGACTGTAGCAATAGGGCAAGGGGTAATGGGTTTAAACTAAAATAGGGCAAGTTACGGTTAGATATAAGGAAAAAGGTCTTTAGTGTGAGGGTGCTGAGGCACTGGAACATGTTGCCCAAAGTAGTAAATGCTTCATCTCTGGCAGTGTTCAAGGCCAGGTTAGACAGAGGCTTGGGTGACATGGTCTAGTGTGAGATGTCCCTGCCTATGGCAGGGGCTTTGGAACTAGGTGATCTTAAGGTCTTTTCCAACCCTAACCATTCTATGATTCTGTGTGGTTGAAAATATTTTCAAGGAGAAGAGCAAGACCTCATAAATCTAATACTGATTTTTCAATTTCACAGCAATTTTAAAAATAAAATATACCTTTTTTTTTTTTTTACCTTTCATTTTAATGTGCTTTTTTTTTTTTTTGTTGTTCTTTGTTTTTCTGTTTCCTAGCTTTTCAAAGATGACATTAGATACCTGCTGACAATGGATAAGCTGTGGCAGAAAAGAAAGCCTCCGGTGCCACTGGACTGGACTGAGGTACAAAATCAAGGTAATTGTCTCTCCTCTCACTGGAGATATTTTCTTTCTTCTTTTTGCAGCTGTAAGGACCAGAAGCCCTCAGTTTTGTGCATCTAAAATACTGAACATGCAAGAAAGCAGAAAACAGGATCAAAGTAATGCAGCAAATCTTGCACAAGTCAGTCACCTGTGTTTTGCTTACCCAAGATGATTTATGTGCTGCTGTCTAAGCAGAGTGATTACAGATAAAATACACCTGCAGACAACAGAACAGGATGGGGAGGCAATTTAGTGCTTTGATTTGGAGGTCTTGATTCTTCTTTCTATGATCTTTCTATGATCTATGGCTGTTCAGGTCTCTGGATTCAGGGAGTGCCAGAGCCTGCTACTGCCGGGGGAGGGAGGACAGCATTCAACCTGCGTGAGGTGTGAGCAGGTAGAAGATCTGCTTAGCTTGGTGGCTAAGCATAGGCTGCTTGAAGGGAAAGGGGCCCAACATAGTTGGTTGACGTTCAAGGACTGCTTTTTCCGAGCTCAAGATCAGAGCATCCCGACACGTAGGAAGTCAAGGAAGAGGGTCAGGAGACCTGCGTGGCTAAATACGGAATTGCTGGGTATGCTAAAGTGGAAGAGGAGAGTTTACAGGTCATGGAAGGAAGGGCTGGCCACTTGGGAAGAATATGAGGCTGCTGCTAGAGGATGTAGGAAAGCAGCTAGGATGACTAAGGCCTCCTTGGAATTAAAGCTGGCGAGAAGGGTCAAGGACAGCAGAAAGAGCTTTTTCAAATACATGGCAGATAAAACTAACACCAGAGGCAATGTAGGCCCGCTGATGAACGGGACGGGTGCCCTGGTGACAGAAGATACAGAGATGGCAGAGTTACTGAATGACTTCTTTGTCTCTGTCTACTCTGCCGGAGGCAGTCCTGAAGAGCCCTGTACCGCTGAGACCTCGGATGAAGATAGGTCAACGGAGCGGTCTGCCTTAGTCGATGAGGAATGGGTTAAAGACCAGTTGAGCAATCTGGATATCCATAAATCCATGGGTCCAGATGGGATGCACCCGCGGGTGCTGAGGGAACTGGCAGAGGTCATTGCTAGACCGCTCTCCATCATCTTTACCAAGTCTTGGGAAACGGGAGAGGTGCCTGAGGACTGGAGGAAAGCAAATGTCACTCCTGTCTTCAAAAAGGGCAAGAAGGAGGACCCAGGTAACTATAGACCGGTCAGCCTCACCTCCATTCCTGGGAAAGTGATGGAACACCTTATCCTTGGTGCCATCTTAAGGCATATCAAGGATAAGAGGGTTATGAGGGGCAGTCAACATGGCTTCACCAAGGGGAAGTCATGCTTGACCAATCTCGTAGCCTTTTATGAGGAAATAACACGGTGGATGGATGATGGCAGAGCGGTGGATGTGGTCTACCTTGACTTCAGCAAAGCGTTTGACACAGTCTCCCACAGCATCCTCGCAGCTAAATTGAGGAAGTGTGGTCTGGATGATCGGGTAGTGAGGTGGACTGTGAACTGGCTGAAGGAGAGAAGCCAGAGAGTTGTAGTCTATGGGGCGGAGTCTAGTTGGAGGCCTGTATCTAGTGGAGTACCTCAAGGGTCGGTACTGGGACCAGTATTATTTAATATATTCATCAATGATTTAGATGAGGGAATTGAGTGTACTATCAGCAAGTTTGCTGATGACACTAAGCTGGGAGGGGTGGCCGACACGCCAGAAGGCTGTGCTGCCATCCAGAGGGACCTGGACAGGCTGGAGAGTTGGGCGGGGAATAACTTGATGAAATATAACAAGGGAAAGTGTAGAGTCCTGCATCTGGGCAGGAACAACCCCAGGTTCCAGTATAGGCTGGGGAACGACCTGTTAGAGAGCAGTGTAGGGGAGAGGGACCTGGGGGTCCTAGTGGACGACAGGATGACCATGAGCCGACACTGTGCCCTTGTGGCCAAGAAGGCCAATGGCATCCTGGGGTGTATTAGAAGGGGGGTGGTTAGTAGGTCGAGAGAGGTCCTCCTTCCCCTCTACTCTGCCCTGGTGAGACCTCATCTGGAATATTGTGTCCAGTTCTGGGCCCCTCAGTTTAAGAAGGACAGGGACCTGCTGGAGAGAGTCCAGCGCAGGGCAACTAAGATGATTAAGGGAGTGGAGCATCTCCCTTATAAGGAAAGACTGAGGGAGCTGGGTCTCTATAGTTTGGAGGAGATTGAGGGGTGACCTTATTAGTGTATATAAATATATAAAGGGGGAGTGTCACGAGGATGGAGCCAGGCTCTTCTCAGTGGCAAACAATGAAAGGACAAGGGGTAATGGGTACAAATTGGAGCACAAGAGGTTCCACTTAAACCTGAGAAGAAACTTCTTCTCAGTGAGGGTGACGGAACACTGGAACAGGCTGCCCAGGGAGGTTGTGGAATCTCCTTCTCTGGAGACATTCAAAACCCGCCTGGACACGTTCCTGTGTAACCTTATCTAGGTGTTCCTGCTCCGGCAGGGGGATTGGACTAGATGATCTTTTGAGGTCCCTTCCAATCTCTAACATACTGTGATACTGTGATCCTTTAAGGGAGGAATAGGATGAAGTAAATAAGGGTACTCCTAGATATAGCTTGATATCTGTTTCTATTAAAAGAGGAAAATTGCTGTTTAGGTACATGTCATTATTATTTTCTTTCTCGTCAGCATACTACTCCACTCACATGAGAAATGGTGAGAAATTTTCAGTACAATTTTGTCAACACGGGAGTCACAGACAACGCAGGAACGATCAATGTGATCAGCGAATGCCAATTTATTACAAAGCTTTAACTCCTTATATACCATTTCTTACAGGCACTTACAGTGATTTGGCATATTATGATTGGATGCATGTCTTGAAGACCCTTAGTAACTAACACAACTGGTTAAGCACTGGTGTGAGAACTTGACCTAGAAAGCTTGCCAACAGTCCACAGTTCTCATTAACTCAGTGATTTACAGCTTTTCCTCATCTTGCTTGCTTAAACTTCCTCGGGCCTCTCATGGCCTTCCTGTATCTTTCAGGATTATTCAGAGTTTATGTCCCAATTATCCATTCTCCCGTGAGAACACTGTCTCCACATCTCCCCCTTTTTGTTTTATATATCTTTTGGATGACCCTACTTGAGCAGGGGATTTGGGCTAGATCATATTTTCAACATATGCCAACTACAGGCTGCTGGGCCTTCCCCTTTTTTCTGCTGTATGGCTCTCTGGTGACAGGGGAGGCCATTCTTCACATCAAGGTCTGGCATGGCATGTGTCCCCACCGCTCCACGCCTGCTGGTGGGGGTGTTTTTTGTGGGGGGTTTGTTGTTGTGTGGTTTGGTGTGTTTGTTGTTGGTTATAACAGTACCATTGTATTAGAATATTTCTATCTTTTGCCTTAGCATTTTCTAGCAGCTACTACAAATTTGCATACTCTGACATGTCTTTTACAAGTGACAAATCCATACAGTACAAGGCGTAGTTTCTTATTAGCAACCGGCTAGTAAATACAGGTGGTTTCATTCACAAAATCAAAGCCTTTAATAATAGCTACTTTACAAGCACACATATTCAAGCTGTTACTTTTCAGTTGCCCCCAAAAGATGTTTAGCAATCATTGGTTTTTCTCTTCCTCTATCCCATTCTGCTTGGGGTATTCATGGTCAGCTCCTGTAGCTGAGGCATCAGGTTCCTCCATTCATCTGTCCAGCTCATGGCAAGGCTTGACAAACTTTGCAGGCAGTCGCCATGGACCTGTAGTCAGGAGGACACAAATACACGCCGCCCTCCAGGTTATCAGTTCTTGAGAAGTAGACAGGTTAACCGAGCAGTTTGCCGCACCCCCCTTTTTTTTTTTTTGATCTGCCACCCTGATGCTGCTTAGGTGACAGCTCATAAGGCTTTTTCAGTTAGCAGTTCTTGTTTCAACAGATCTATCTGTTCCTCCACGTCATGGATTCATCCCCAGGTTACTTTAAATATGCTAAGCTTGATTTTGTTTTGTTTTGTTTTTTCACTCCTCGGCTCTGGTGTCCATCCTGGCCCTTCCACTGGTGGAGCACCAGGAGCCGAATTGGAGGGCAGCTGCTTTTGAACATAGGGACCAAACTGTCATCAAATACTTTTTTTTTTTTTTTTTTTTTTTTTTTATGTTGCTCACCCTGCTTTGCAGGGCTACAAATGCCTGCCTGCTTCAGCAGCAACCATAAATACCTGCCAGCAACTGCACTTTTGCATTAACCATTTCTTGCCCAAAATGTTAAACTGCTACCCGTTAAAAATTTTTACATGAACCCAACAACAAAAGATACACAGAACACTGTCTGCCCTCAACACACACACACATATGGGATCCCACAAGCACAGTCCACACAACTACAATATTTGAAGCACAAAATCCCAACAATCATTACTTCCACTACACAATCCCACATACAGAACGTGGCACAAGGACCCTGTGGAGACTAACAGGAAACCAGCTCCGAGAAGCATCATCGCAGTGCGAGATGGCAGGCTCAGCCTTAGCGGGCATCCCCGCAGATGTTCTGCCTCCCCCACATCGTATGAGGCTTGGGCTTTTATACTTACCAAAATACACACTCATTCCGACACAGGTATCCAGCCTATGTTGGAAGAAGTGGCTAGCAGTATTTATAAAGGTCTCCAAAGGTAGATAGAAACCTGGACATACTTATATTTACCAACATCTAGTACATGAGTATCACAGAGAGACTGTATTAAATGAGTTGTATATGGGGTCATAAGTCCACAGTCCATCACAGTCTGCCCAATACCCCTGATAAGAGCATACGGGAGACCTTCCCACTGCGGGTCTTGATGCAGAACATACACCACCAGGAAAGCACACAATACATCTGCATCCCCCACTGGTCTCACTTCTCCCTTTACAGCTGTGCATTTAACATGAGGATCTGGGGGATATAAATCAGGCTCCTTTTCCAGATGAATAGGCTCCAGGTCAAAAGGACCATCCAGGTCAGCATCAGAATTATCAGGCATCAGAACCTCAGGAGCAGCAACAGCAGTCTGATGGAGGTGCACAGGCTCCTTCTTGGGGTCAATAGGGCCTGAGTCAAAAGGATCATCTTCATCTCTGTCCTCAGTCTTTACAGCCGCGGCGGCAACCAGCGGAGTTTTGGGGAAGGGGGAGTGGGGGGGGGGGGTGGTGGTTTTTTTTTTTTTTTTTTGTTTGTTTGTTTTACTTTAATGTAGAAAAGGTTCCTCCCTTCACTTTAAGAAAGACTGAAAACATCCATAAAATGGATATCTTAAGCTCAAATTTCAATTCATTCAATCACTGACAAGGGGGTGTCCTGGGGCAGTGCTGCCTCTTTCCAGGGTTTCACCCATGGAGCTGGCACCCACCACAGACCAGAATCTGTAATTACACACATATTACCTTGACCAGTTAGTTTTACTTCCACAGAACCTTTCCAAATGCCTGTTTCCAAATCCTTGTACTTGACCAGAATACCCAGAGTTTCAGTCATATAACCTGAACCTAATGCCTGACCATGTATTATAGCAGGGGAGTCATTAAAGTCTCCTGTCAATCCCCAAAAAAATCATAACATATACAGCTTTCTGTATTCTTGCTATTGGTGTAAGTCCTTCCCCTGTTTTTTGTTTTTCCAACATCTCTTTCAAAGTTTGATGTGTTCTTTTGATAATAGCTTGTCCTGTAGGAGAATGAGGAATACCAGTGATATGAGAAATACCCCAAGTATTCAAAAATCTAGAAAGTATAGCTAGATGCATTGTCTGTTTTTAGCTGTAAAGGTACTGCCATAGCTGCAAAACAACCACGTAGATATATGATTACATGGCGCACAGTCTCACCAGCCAGGGGAGTGGCCCAGACAAAGTGAGAAAAAGTGTCAATAGTAACATGGACATATTTCAATTTCCTAAAAGAGGGTACATGAGTCACATCCATTTGCCAAAGCTGAAGAGGCTGGAGGCCTCAAGGGTTGACACCAAGGCCTATACCTACTGCTTGGCCTTGACAATTGGGACAAGATTGCAGAATGCCTCTGGCATCTGTTAGGGACAGTCCTAACTGTTGAACTAACATCTTTGCTGATTGATGGAAGAAGGCATGGGATGCTTGAGCTTGTTGAAAGATATCTACAGAGAGTCCTGCCCATGGTGGGGCAACTAATTTATCCACTTTGTTATTGCCTTCACTAAGGCTTCCTGGAAGGCCTGAATGATTGCAAATATGCATAATAAAATATGTACATTTACGAGTATTCACAAGATATAATAAGGTTTTTAACAAGATCCACAACCTGTGATTAGTGACTTCTTGTAAAATTGCTCTTTCTATACGTTGAACAATGCTTACAACATATAAAGAATCGCAGACAATACTAAGAGGGGTGTCAGGCCATCGTTGAAATACTGCAATAACAGCACTTAGCTCTAGTGTTTGTAGTGAATTGGAAAAATGACCAAATATCTTCTGCTCTTTCCAACCATCGTCTGTTTGCCAAACATATCTGGCTGTGTGATTGATTTTGCTTGCATCTGTAAAGACAGTTAAACCTACAACGGGTTTACTAGGATAAAAGGTAACATCTTCAAACTGATTATTCTTTAGCATTGTAAACATCTTATGAGGTGGAAAACGTATATTAAGAGGACCAACAAAACCTATCAGAGTAAACTGAAAAACAGACCTAGATTGTTGTGCCCAGTCTAAGCATACCCTGGTAAGTGGCAAACAAATTTGTGATGGATCAGAGCCCATAATTTCCTGACAACGTGAACTACCTTGCACAAAAGAGCAAATACTACTAACCGAGTAGTTACAGTTTTACATAGGAAAATCCATTCTAAAATGCATAAAGGATCAGTCTTTTGAAGATCCCACTGTGCTAGTAGACTAAATGGATAATACTCACTGTTGACAATAAACAGAATAACCTATAAATCTGGATTCCATTGAGAAGCATAAGAGGTGGTGATTTTTGTCATGATGCCATCTATGGCCTGTATTTTGCCTTTGACTCACCCTTTAAAAGGGGCATGAGATCAGTGAGATCATCATTTGTGATTCCACACAAAGGGCAGATCTATTATCACACATCAATTTCTGCACGTCAGACAAGGTTTTTATCTGTGTGGTAATTTTAACTTTTTGAGGCATCATTTCAATTCCGGGAATAATCCACACCAGATATTTACAAGGGGCTTCATGCTACACCCTGCCTGGTTCAATTACCAGTCCTGCTTTCGCTAATTCTGATTGTAGCAGGCAGAGCAAATGGTCCTTGTTTAAATCTTTGCCTGCAATTAGGATATCATCCATATAGTGATAGATTACACATTTTTGCAGTTTTTCTCGGATCGGTTGCAGTGCCCAAGCAACATACAGTTGACAAACATGAGAATTTTTCATACCTTGAAGTAAAACAACCCATTCATAACTCTTAGCAGGCTCTCCTTTGTTAATTGCTGGGACAGAGAAAGCAAATTTTTCACAATCGCTTGGGTGTAGAGGAATTGGGAAAAAACAGCCTTTTAAATCAATTATTAAATCCCAACCCTGAGGTATCATTGAGGGGCTAGGCAAGCCAGGTTGCAAAGCAACAACATTCAACTGTCTTGTGTCCAAATTTGTCATATCTAATACATTTATCTGCAAAACCAGTAACCCCACCGTGGGGGGGGCAGGCTGCTGAACTAATTTCCTTTACAGTACACTGTTTTGTTTTAAAATGTCCTGTCCGTCCACAATTATAACATCTCATACCTGTAGTACCCCCACAATCGCCCTAGCCTTATTGTAGAAGGGATTTAACAGCAGTGATGAAGGCAATACCCATGTATCCAGCCTTTTCCTCTGCTGTGGTCCCTTTAAACCATATCTGAAGGTGGGGAGTAAGCAATGATTGAGCTATCATACAGATATCATATGGCGCTAGGATATATGCAGAAAAAGTATGTGCGATATTTTCCTGAGTGTATGATGATTTTAACTCGTAGGATGTTACCGGTTGACGCACCTCCTTTACTGCCTTTAAATCCAATGCCTCCCACTCCATTCCCCCCTGTGGAGTGTTAAACACCGAGAATTCGGAGGGACCCATAGCCGAAAATTCCCCCATAACAATTGCATCTTTGGTCATCCCAGGCCAACGTTTAGAAGGGTTATTATCATAATCCCCTACCCCGTGCCAACACCCCCCTCCCACTCCCCTTTCTTTACTACTGTATTGTAGGAGGATGGGGCAGAGGGTTCCAATTCGGGGTCTCCTTCCTCTGGGTCGGAGGCGACCGCATTTGCACTCTCTGCCTGTACTTTCGGGCGCAAGCGCCGTTTCAGTTTATCTTCCCCCTTATGCCAAGGAGGCTTCTGCAATGCCATGCCAGGCACAACGGTGGGGGATAAATACCATAGACATAGCACTCTTCTCTACCTCTGACTGACTTTGTGAAGGAGCAGTGGCCAGGAAAACAGATGCCACTGCTGCCTGTTCCGATTTCATTTCCTTTAAAGTCTCAATGATCAATCTCCATAATGTAGAATACTTCAGAGCTTCCTTTGTCCCTTTACTAATCTCATCCCACAAAGCTAGGCCTATACATTCCCATTCAGAAACCTCAAAAGTAGCTTGCACTGTGGGGCCCACTTTAACAGCCTCTGTGAGGCGGCACTATCATGTTGCAGTCCTCTCTTAGAGAGAATATGTTGGAGGAGCCCCATCACTGCCTGTTCATTTTTGGATAGCAAGTGCCCCTTCTCCTCCCCGGCCGCTCACCTGATCAGGGCGAGATCCCACAGTTTGCAGACGTTTGACTTCACAGTGCCGGGGCAGCGCTGAATTTCAGCTGGCTCTCTTCCCCCTCTTCTTTGATCAGACCTTCAAACTTGCATGCCGCAAGTTACTGATCTGAGGGTCCCTGTTCGGTCGCCATTTGTCGACGCGGGAGTCACGGACAACGCAGGAACGATCAATGTGATTAGCGAATGCCAATTTATTACAAAGCTTTAACTCCTTATATACCATTTCTTACAGGCACTTACAGTGATTTGGCATATTATGATTGGATACATGTCTTGAAGACCCTTAGCGACTAACACATTGTCCTGGGTTTAGCAGTAGCAGTCATTTTTTGTCTTTCTTGGTACCTGGTGCAGTGCTGTGTTTTGACTTTCGGGATGGGAATAAAGCTGAGAAAAATGATGTTTTAGTTTGGCCAAGGACTTGGTGAGCCTCATGCTCTGCCAGGGAGGAGGGAAGCCGGGAGGAAGCAGAGACAGGACACCTGACCCAAACTGACCAAAGAGGTATTCCATACCACAGCACGTCATGCCCAGGATGTAACTGGGATTTACCCGGAAGGGCTAGTTGGACTGCAGGGTTGGAGGAGGTATTGGTTGGTGCTTAATCAGGCTGGGGGGAGCGAGTTATCGATCGGCGGGTGGTGAGGTGTTGTATTCTCTTCCCTTGTTATTTCCTTTATCATTACTATTATTGGTGGTAGCAGTAGTGATTTGTGTTATACCTTAGTTACTAAACTGTTCTTATCTCAACCCGTGGGAGTTGCATTCTTTCTGGTTCTTCTCTCCGTCCTTCCAGGAGTAGGTGGAGGGCAAGAAGGCAGGGGGAGTGAGTTCACAAGCTGTCTGGCTGGGGTTAAACCATGACACACATAATTGGCTAAGCACAGGTGTGAGAACTGGACCTCGAAAGCTTGCCAACAGTCCACAGTTCTCATTAACTCAGTGAATTACAGCTTCTTCTTATCTTGGTTGCTTAAACTTCCTCGGGCCTCTCACAGCCTTGCTGTATCTTTCAGGATTATTCAGAGTTTATGTACCAATTATCCATTCTCCCGTGAGAACACTGTCTCCACATGATTTCCTAAAGAAAAGATAGGGAATTGTTCTGCTAGGCCTCTCCAGCAGCATTTGAAGCTGCTTGCAAACATTAAGCAATTACATCAGTGATCTCAAAGCTACTGCAATTCCACAAGTGTCTGTAGGTAAGGAGAAACAAATGCACAGTAGCACTTCTACAGTAGCACTTAACCTTCTGAGGTGTGGTACTGTGTCAGGTCTTTATGCAAATCCGTGTGGCAGTTTGCATCTAACCAGTGATAACTGGAGGTAGCAGGCGAGTGCTGAGAAAAAAAGTATGGCCAAGAGACAGAACTAGGAGCTTAGGAAACTGCTATGAGCTGTGGATATTATAAAGGGGACAGAGAGATGGTGGTATGTAGGTGGGCCTGGGAGACAAGTAAAGATGTTATAGAGGAGTGCCCCGGGATACTTTCCGCTCTTTTGTGCAGTGCAGCCCAATGCCCGGTGGGGGGCACCAGGGGGGCACTGGAGCCACAGGGGGGTATCTGGGGTCCCTGGGGGGTATTTGGGGTCCTGAGGGTGTTATTGAGGTCCTAGGGGGGTATTGGCTGTTTTACGGACATGCCCTTGTCGTGGGGAAAGAGCTTGCGTGCCCTTGTGAAGTTGGGAGTTATGCTGGTGGTGGCTTATGCTTCCGGTAGGGTCTCCCATGCCAGTCAGCTCTCAAATGAAGGGTCAGACAAAGTGTGTCCATGGGCAGGATGGGCTCACTAGCCTTCGGGCAACCATCCTAGGAGGACAACTCCAACTTCAAACCCGGGCAGATGGAGCTCGTGTAGCCCTGTAAGGCCATCCATCTAAGAGAAGGATACTCTAATCAAACCTACAACCTGAGGACTTTGCTGTCACTGTCCAAGCTCGCTAGGCCCTGGCAGATAAACCTCAGGTGTAAAGGGTGAGGCCAGTTCTGCGCACGCTGTGCCTCACCTAAAATAAATCCACTGCGCAGGCCCGAAGGGTTTACCCACACTTGCAAAGCCCTGTAGCGACAGGCGAGGGACGAAACGGCAGGTGATAAGGTGCACTGGAAGTCGCAGACCCAACCCTGCATGCAGGCGGTTCAGGACATTGGTCGCTCAAGTCTGACCCAGGAGATGACAGTCTTGTTCGGCAGCATCCTGAATGACCAAGCAGCCTTTTTCAAGGACAGCACTGCTTGCTCCATATGGAGAGAGGCCTAGAAAAGGTGGCCTAACCAAAGTTCATCTCCCCCTCCACCTGGTTGGCTAGCCGCGGCCAACGGGCATCTTCTATTGCGGTCAATTAAAGACAAAGAGACAAAGGCATACACCTGCCTCCAAAGGTGTGTCCAGATTGACACTCGCATGTTGGAACATCAGAACCATGCTTGATACAGTGAACAGTGGGCGTCCTGAGCGCCGTTCTGCACTAATTGCCCATGAATTGTCACGACTTAACATCGATATCGCTGCTCTCAGTGAAGTTCGCCTTCATGAGGAAGGTAGCCTCAAAGAACATGGTGCTGGCTATACACTCTACTGGTCAGGCAAACCCAAAACTGAAAGTCATCTTTCTGGAGTCAGCTTCATGATTAAAAACTCCATCATCTCTAAACTTGAAAATTTGCCGATAGGTCATTCCGATCGTATCATCTCCTTTTGTCTTCCACTACACAATAAGCAACATGTTGTTCTTTTCAGTATATATGCTCCAACTCTGCAAGCTGATTCTGCAGAAAAAGAAAAATTCTACTCCGACCTGCGTCACCTCACTCAAAAGGTTCCTATAGAAGATAAGATCATAATCCTTGGTGACTTCAATGCCCGAGTGTCGTGGTTTCACCCCACCCAGACAGCTTGTTACCCACTTCCCCCCCTTTCTTGCCCTCCCCTTACTCCTGGAGGGACGGAGAGGAGAATCAGAAAGAATGCAACTCCCACGGGTTGAAATAAGAAAAGTTTAGTAACTAAGGTATAACACAAATCACTGCTGCTGCCACCAATAATAGTAATGATAAAGGAAATAACAAGGGAAGAGAATACAACACCCCATCAGCAGGCGACCAATAACTTGCCCCCCCAGCCCCAACCAAGCACCGACTGATACCTCCTCCAACCCTGCAGTCCACCCCTGCATTCCCCCTAGCCCTTCCGGGTAACCCCCAGTTATATCCTGGGCATGACGTGCTGTGGTATGGAATACCTCTTTGGTAAGTTTGGGTCAGGTGTCCTGTCTCTGCTTCCTGCCAGCTTCCCCTCCTCCCTGGCAGAGCATGAGGCCCACAAAGTTCTTGGCCAAACCAAAACATCATTGTTTTTCAGCTCTGTTCCCAGCTGAAAGTCAAAACATAGCACTGCACCACCTACCAAGAAAGAGAAAAATGACTGCTACTGCTGAACCCAGGACATTATCCACCCCTTATTCCATACCATTCACGTCATGCTCAGATATAACTGGGGGTTACCCGGAAGGGCTAGGGGGACTGCAGGGGTGGACTGCAGGGTTGGAGGAGGTATCGAGTAGGTAAGAACTTTGAAGCCTGGAAAGGAGTACTAGGCAAGCACGGTGTTGCCAGCTGCAATGATAACGGTCACCTATTACTAGAGTTCTGTGCAGAGCAACAGCTTACCATCACCAACACTATCTTCCAGCAGAAAGACAGCTGGAAGACAACCTGGATGCATCCTTGATCTAAACATTGGCACCTCATTGATTATGTTTTAGTGCGCCAGAGAAATATTCGTGATGTCTGCCAGACCAGAGTGATGCCTAGTGCAGAACGTCAAACAGATCACCACCTTGTGCGTTGCAAACTTAATTTCCACCTCAAGCCCAAACCTAAAAGGGGCGGCATTCCAAGGAGGAGGCTCAATGTTAATAATCTCCAAATAGCTGCAGTGAGGGACAGCTTTCACGCTAACCTTCAAACGAGGCTTGAAGACCAACTTATAGATTCTTCTCCTGAAGCGCTTTGGCAACATATTAAAAACAGCATCCTGCAGTCCTCCATAGAATCCATTGGGTTCTCCTCAAAGAAAAACAAAGACTGGTTTGATGATAGCAACCAGGAGGTCCAGGAATTGCTGACAAAAAAGAGATCTGCTCATCAAGCACACCTCGCTCAGCCACTCTGCCATGTAAGAAAAGCAGCCTTTCGTCTTGCATGTAGCAAACTCCAACAGAAACTTAGAGACATCCAGAACAAATGGTGGCTCAACCTAGCAGAAAAGACTCAACTATGTGCAGATTTGGGTGACCACAGAGGATTCTATGAGGCTCTGAAGGCAGTGTATGGACCCACATTCCAGGTTCAAAGCCCCTTACTTGGTGCAGATGGCCAAACGTTTCTTACAGATAAAATCTCCATCCTGAATCGTTGGTCTGAACATTTTCAAACCCTCTTTAGTGCTAATCGTGTAGTCCAAGGCGAAGGAATCCAGCACATTCTGCAACATCCGGTGAAAAACGAGTTGGATTTAGCCCCTACCATGGGAGAGACTCTTAAGGCCATACAGCAGGTGAAAACTGGCAAGGCAGCTGGGGTTGACGGAGTCCCACTTGAAATATGGAAGCATGGAGGCCAAGCACTTCACGCTAAATTTCATGAGCTAGTTGTGTGCTGTTGGGAACAAGGCAAAATACCGTCAGACTTTCGTGACGCAATCATCGTCACTCTGTATAAGAAAAAAGGTGTCAAGTCAGACTGCTCAAGCTACCGTGGTATAACTCTGCTCTCCATTGCTGGTAAAATTCTTGCAAGAATACTACTGAACAGACTAGTACCTGCTATCGCAGAAGAACTTCTACCTGAAAGTCAGTGTGGTTTCAGGGCTAATAGAAGTACCACAGACATGGTATTTGTTCTCAGACAACTGCAAGAAAAGTGTAGAGAACAGAATAAGGGGTTATACGTAACTTTCGTTGACCTCACCAAAGCTTTTGACACTGTGAGCAGAAAAGGCCTGTGGCTGATCTTGGAACGATTAGGTTGTCCCCCCAAGTTCCTCAAAATGATTATTCTGTTACATGAGGATCAGCAAGGCCAAGTCAGGTATGGCGATGCACTCTCTGAGCCTTTCCCAATAACCAATGGTGTGAAACAAGGTTGCGTTCTCGCACCGACCTTATTCACAATCTTCTTCAGCATGATGCTCCAAAGGGCTACGGCAGACCTCGACGAACAAGACGGCATTTATATTCGATATCGTACCAATGGCAGCCTATTCAATCTAAGGCGACTGAAGGCCCACACTAAGACCCTAAACCATCTTGTCCGTGAACTGCTCTTTGCTGATGATGCCGCCCTTGTTGCCCACACAGAAGCAGCTCTGCAGTGTTTAACATCTTGCTTTGCGGAGGCGGCTGAGGTTTTTGGGCTGGAAGTCAGCTTGAAGAAGACAGTAGTCCTCTACCAACCTGCACCGCAAGAAGATTATCGCCATCCCCATATTACCATCGGCGAGTCAGAGCTTAAGACAGTTCAGCAGTTCAGCTATCTGGGAAGCATCATTTCCTCGGATGCCACGATCGACAAAGAGATAGACAACAGAATAGCAAAGGCATATAGAGCCTTCGGAAAACTCCATAAAAGAGTCTGGTGCAATAAACTGAGACAAAGGGGCACAAAATCACAAAATGGGATACGAAACCTTTATAAGTAGTTTTAAGTAATGTTAAGTTTGATGGCTTTGTAACAGTAGCAATGGAAAATTACTGAGGTGCATGATACATAGAGAAAAAAAATATAGTACAACTAGAGAACATACTCAGAATTCTCACAAGATAAATCGTTATAGTTGGCCTAGTTTTAAGAAAAACAGTCTAGAAAAACAGGACACAGGGATAAGGAGTATCTGGGAATAGCAGGTGTCCAGGATGGGCTGCAGTTAAACTAACTGATAAGTAGGAGGATAAGAGGATTATTATGTCTCTGGTGCTAACGAACCAATTAAACTGGTATGAGCATCTACTGCGCGTGCTTCAAAGGCTGCCAGAAGTGATGAAGATTGTTGGAAGAAGTAAACGAACCTCAGAGACCACCACCACAATTCTGTACACATGAGGGGAACTCTCTGGAAAATGATGTAATCCATACGAAGCCTCATGAATATGTATGTATGCCCAGGGACTATATAAGGATGGCTTGTATAGCAATACGGGGACACAAGTTAGGAGGATTTATCCCCCGTGTCTCCCGGCACCGCAATAAAGAATACCTGCTTGTCAGCTTGAAAATTTTGTTGGCAAGTTTGTTCCTGGAGTTTTCTCTGAATCAAAACACCTGAAGAAAAGTACAAAGATCAGTGTCTATAGAGCCATTGTATTGTCTACTCTTTTATATGGGTCTGAATCATGGGTCATCTACCGTCATCACCTGTGACTCCTCGAATGCTTTCATCAGCGCTGCCTCCGTACAATTCTAAACATCCACTGGACTGACTATGTGCCTAATGTCACTGTCCTCGAACAGGCAGGGGTCACCATGATTCGGAGAAAACTCCAGGAACAAACTTGCCAACAAAGTTTTCAAGCTGACAAGCAGGTATTCTTTATTGCGGCACCGGGAGACATGGGGGATAAATCCTCCTAACTTGTGTCCCCGTATTGCTATACAAGCCACCCTTATATAGTCCCTGGGCATACATACATATTCATGAGGCTTCGTATGGATTACATCATTTTCCAGCGCAGTAGATGCTCATACCAGTTTAATTGGTTCGTTAGCACCAGAGACATAATAATCCTCCTATCCTCCTACTTATCAGTTAGTTTAACTGTAGCCCATCCTGGACACCTGCAGTTCCCAGATACCCCTTATCCCTGTGTCCTGTTTTTCTAGGCTGTTTTTTTCTTAAAGCTATGTCAACTATAACGATTTATCTTGTGAGAATTCTCAGTATGTTCTCTAGCTGCACTCTCTTCACATATTTTTCTGTATGTACCCTGCACCTCAGTAATTTTCCATTGCTACTGTTACAAAGCCATCAAACTTAACACTACTTAAAGCTACTTCTAAAGATTTCTATATACCATTTTGTAATTTCGTGCCCCCCCTTGTCTCAACTTCCCCCCTTTTTCTATCCTTTTGCAAATTCTTTTGCAACTCTCTTTTCTTTTCTATATATTACAATTACCATCAAAAGTCTTTTTGAAATAGTTTCCCGTTTCTACTTGGTGCTTTATTTCATTCCTTTTCCACTCTTCATAATTTGTCATAGACCGTTTACAACACCAGAGGGAACACTGTATCATACCACAAGTAATCAATATTAAAGCAATTAACACCAGTATTCCTGCAACTAGTTGCCTCAACCAGGAGAGATCAGGTAACCATGAAGTGAACTTTTTCCATATTTCTTCAAAACCCCAGGAGGTGTCATCCTTGGCCATTTCATGAAGTATCTTAGTTTGTTTCCAAATTTCCTTCAGATCTGTTTCAATTCTGCCACTTTGGTCTATATAGGAACAACAGCTTTCATTGATTATGGAACAAACCCCTCCTTGTGATGCCAATAACATGTCTAAAGCCATTCGGTTTTGTAATACTACTTTTGACAGGATGGTTATCTCTTGTTGTTCTGCCTGGATTATATCAATATTTTTGCTTTCCATTTCCTCTATAGTTGCTGAGATATTTACAATTTCCTTCTCTAATTCACTTACTCCCAAAGATGGAATTAGCCCTCTTACAAAACTATGAAATGCGGTGTGCCGTTCAATAATAGGATTGAACTGCCGTTTAATCCGTTTAGCAAAACTTCTAACCCAGGTCCCAGAAGGGTACTTGTCAATAACAGTAAAAATGGGTATTACGGCACCTAAGGTGCATGCCCCCTTCCAGTTGGGGGGTAGAGTCTTATAAGCATTTTTTCCACATAGCCAATACCATCCTTTCCATTTTGGAACGGGCCACCATTGAACTACGATACCATCTATAGTAATAGTATGATTGCAATTTGAATGGTGACCTACATCTGTGGCATTTAAACAAGCAAAATTTCTTACCCTGGTTTCTGGTGTAATACATCTTTGTGCGCAGGTATAATATTTGTTATCTACATTAGGATTAACTATTCCAAATTTTAAACTTTCCTTTAAATACAGATTACTAGTGTTCACCCACAAATTTGTCCATGAGACAGTGTTAGGAATTGGAACTCCAATTAATGGGAGATTCAGACTTTCTCCTGATTTAGGCAACTGTGCACACACCCAACAGTCACTACGATTAAAAACATTAGTAACATTCTGCAATAATTTCAGGTATAAGTTCTGGTCCCAAGCTTGTGCGCCAGTTATCATATGAGTCCAAATTATGACCGATGCAATTTCATACGTAAGGGTCCTGAAGGTTCGATCCGCCATGTCTTCTCTGGCTCTGGTGCTTTCTTAATTCTTGAATAATGTATCCAAGCAGGTTGTTCTTTTATCTTCACTGCTGTAAAGGTGGTCAATAATATCTGGTACGGTCCGCTCCACTTCTCCTGTAGAGGATCTCCTGAAAAATTCTTAACATAAACCCTGTCTCCAGATCTGAAAGGCTGAATTGGATAATCCAAACCTCTGGCTCTTGTCCCTACTATTCTTTTATTTATCTCCTCCAACTGTTTTCCCAGATTGATCAGAAACTGTCGGAGATAGCCTTCTCCTACTTCCTGAAGACTCTCTCCTTTAAACTGGGACTGATATGGTCTTCCATACAAAATCTCAAATGGGCTAAACTCTTCTTTTGACCGGGGTTTAGTTCGAATTCTTAATAGAGCCAGTGGCAATGCCTGGTACCATTATAAATTCGTTTCCTGACATATTTTACTAATTTGTTGTTTAATCAGATGGTTCATCTTTTCTACTTGCCCACTGGCCTGAGGCCTATATGGAACATGTAGTTGCCAATCAATTTCTAATTTTTTGCTAATTTCTTGTAACAATTTGGCACTAAAGTGTGAACCCCGGTCGGAAGAAATTGCCGCTGGTACTCCAAAACGAGGTATTATTTCATTTAATAATATTTTAATCACCTGTCTTGCATTATTTATCCTACAAGGGAATGCTTCTGGCCAGCCTGGAAAAGTATCTGTTAACACCAACAAATATCGATAGCCCCCTTTTCTTGGTAACTCAGAAAAGTCTATTTGCCACTGCTGTCCCGGATAACTTCTTCTCCCAATTGTCCCAATTTGATTTCTGTTTTCAGTTTTAGGATTATTCTTAAGGCATAACTGACATTGTTTTGTCACTAATTGAGCCATGGTGTATAGATTCCTTCCTACAATTTGTTTGTCTAAATATTTATACAAAGAATTGCTACCCCAATGAGTTTTATTATGTTCTTCCTGAACTAACTTCCAGAGCTGGTAATAGGGAATTACAATTCAACCATCAGGTATTTGAGCCTAACCCTCTTTATTTTCCTGTCCCTCTAGATCCTCAATCAATTTTCTATCCTCTTTTGAGTACCTGGGTTTAGATTTTTCAATTGTTAGTTTGCCATCAGGGATTAAGGACATGATTTGAGATTGTTCAGCTGCTCGTTTGGCTTCAAAATCAGCCAAATTATTTCCAATTTCCTGATCAGAGTCACCTTGTTGATGTCCTTTACAGTACATAATAGCTACTTCTTCAGGTAGCTGAACAGCTTCCAGTAACTGTAAAATTTCTGTAGCATGTTTAATCTGTTTCCCTTGTGCATTCAAAAGTCCTCGTTCTTTCCAGATAGCACCATGTGCATGCACCACACCAAATGCGTATTTAGAATCAGTCCAGATACTTATCCTTTTACCTTTAGCCAATTCCAGGGCTCTTGTTAATGCTATTATTTCTGCCTTCTGTGCAGAGGTGTTTGCAGGTAAAGGTTTAGCTTCTATTACCTGTGAAGTGGTGGTGACAGCATATCCTGCCTTTCGTTTGCCATTTTTCATAAGGCTGCTACCATCAGTAAACCAAGAATCAGCATCTTCCAGAGGGTTTTCTTTCAAGTCTGGTCGGCTCGAATATACAGTCTCTATGGTGGTCAAGCAGTCGTGGGTTAGTGGTTCTGTCGACTGTTCCTGCAAAAAGGATGCTGGATTCACAACATTAGTGACCACGATTTCCATATCATCCTGTTCTACAAGGGTGGCCTGGTATTTTAAGAAACGTGAAGGAGATAACCAGTGGGCTCCTTTCTGCTCCAGGACTGCTGATACTACATGGGACACTAGTACAGTAATCTTTTGTCCCAAGGTGAATTTGCGGGCCTCTTCAATATTCATGATTACTGCTGCCACAGCCCTTAGGCATCTGGGCCATCCTTTGCTCGCTTCATCCAGCTGTTTTGAAAAATACGCCACTGCCCTTCTGTATGGTCCTAGTTTCTGAGCAAAGACCCCCAAGGCTATTCCTTGTTTTTCATAGGAATATAGCCAAAATGGTTTAGTCACATCCGGAAGTCCCAGAGCTGGAGCTCTCATTAATTCTATCTTTAAATTTCTAAAAGCCTCCTCTGCTTTATCAGTCCAGTCCAAAGAAGGAGGGTTTCCCTTCAACAGTTCATAGAGTGGTCTTACCAGAACACCATAATCATGGATCCAAAGTCTGCACCATCCTGTCATTCCCAGGAATGTCCGGAGCTCCTTGATGGTTGACGGTCGTGGAGTCTGGCAAATGGCTTCTTTCCTGGCAGTTCCAAGTTCTCTCTGTCCTCCTGTTATTTCATATCCTAGGTAGGAAACTCGGGTTTGGATTAGTTGGGCTTTTTGTCTGGATACCCGATAACCATTCAGTCCCAGAAAATTTAATAATTCAACTGTCCACTGGATGCATTCTTCCTTTGTTTCTGTAGCAATTAACAGGTCATCCACATATTGTAACAGAGTCCCCGTCTGAGTAGGTGGCTTCCATGATCCTAATTCTCATGCTAGCTGATTTCCAAAAATCGTTGGACTGTTTTTAAACCCCTGAGGTAATACTGTCCAAGTTAATTGAGTTTTTCTTCCTGTATCAGGATTCTCCCATTCAAAAGCAAATAAATTTTGGCTTTCTTTGGCTAATGGTAAGCAAAAGAAAGCGTCCTTTAAATCCAGGACGGCAAACCTTTTCTGATTTAATTTTAGTTTGGTCAATAACGTATATGGATTAGCCACCACAGGGTGGATGTCCTCCACTATTTTATTTATTGCCCTCAAATCTTGAACTAGCCTATAGCTTTTCCCATCTGCTTTCTTTACTGGCAAAATAGGAGTATTATACTCCGATTCACATTCCACTAATAACCCATATCTTAAAAATTTATCAATTATTTCTTTAATTCCCCTTCTATCTTGTATTCTTAGAGGATACTGTTTTATTCGAACTGGGCAGGCCCCCCTTTTTATTTCAGTTTTAATAGGCAAAGCATTCTTTGCCTTACCTGGAATTTCTGATGCCCAAACTCCTGGATATACCTGATTGAGGATTTCTTCTACTTCGGGTGAACTGGACTTCTCGATTTCCTGTTGAATTAATGACACACTCATAGCTTCAATTAATTGGTCCTCTTTTACTTTTAGTTCTATTTCACCTCTTTTAAAGGTTATAATTGCCTCCAAATGTTCTAATAAATCTCTTCCCAATAATGATTTGGGTGAATTTGGCATATATAGAAATTTATGTACCCCAATTTGTTTTCCTATCTTGTATTTTAAAGGTTTTAGAAAGAATGCTTTTTCCTGACGGCCGGTAGCTCCCACAACCATTACAGACTCTTTTCCTTTTAATGTCAAATCTTGGTTCAAAACAGAATAAGTTGCCCCAGTATCTATAAGAAATTCCACTTCTTTCTCTGTGGCCCCTAGCCTAATTTTAACCAGTGGATCCGCTAGGGTAGATTCCCCAGGTCCCCATCAATCTAATTCCAATTCAGTGGTCAATTGAGTCTGTTTTCCCTGCGGACATTCCCATTTCCAGTGTCCAAACCCTCTGCAGTTTGCACATTGATTCTGACTGAGGGGAGTTCTTTTATAACCCCCCTCTCTGCCTCGGCCACGACCTCTGCCTCTCATTCCCATTCCTCGGCCACGACCTCTCATTCCACTATATCCCTCATTCACTTGCCCCAGTGCTGCAATCGTAGCTGTTGTTACGACCTTTCCTAATTTCTTATCTTTAACTTGTTCTCTATTCCTGTATACTTTCCAAGCCACTTCCAGCAACTTTTCCATATCCTTTATTTCAGTCACAGATAACTTTTGAAGCTTTCGCCTGATATCCTCTGATGACTGCCCCACAAAGGAATTTGCAAGCTGTAATTTTCCTTCCTCTGAGGAAGGATCCAGTGTGGTGCATTTTCGCATAGCTCCTCTGAGCTTATCCAGAAACTCTGTCGGCGACTCCTTCGGCCCCTGTCTTATTTCAAACAGCACCGACCAATTTACCGCTTTAGGTACAGCATTTTCAAGCCCATATTTAATCCAATTCTGATATCTTTTCAAAGATGCATAATCTTCATCATCATCATAGTCCCAATTTGGAGCTGAGAGGGGAATATGATCTTCAACCCTCCCCTCTATCGCCCCTGCAGTAATCTGAGCATTTACCTGCGTACAAGCAGTTTTTATAACCAGTTGTTTTTCTGTCTCTGTTAATGCATCCAGGATTACATCTATATCTTTCCAGTCAGGATCCTGGCTTTTTACCAGTATCTCAAATTTCTTTGCTACCCCTATAGGGTCATTTCGATACTCTTTTGCAATCTGCTTCCAATTATCCAAATCCCCTAGAGAAAAATTCACTTTTATTTTGGTACGCCCCCCCTGGTCCCATTGCTTCCCTCAGAGGAGCTTGCAGAACAGTCTTAGCTTTACTACGAACCCGGGAAGCAACAGGAGAGGAGGAAATTTGCTCTACACTTTGTTCTGGTTTTACGCTTTGTTCTTGTTTTACACTTTGTTTGGGTTTTACACTTTGTTTGGGTTTTACACTTTGTTCTTGCTCCTCATCTGAATCAGAGGACTCCTCCTCAATCCGAGGTGGTCTCTGCTCCGGTACTTTTGGGGAAACATAATCCTCTATTCTATCCTCAACCCTGTTATCCTCAGTTCGCTTCTTAAGTTTCAAACAAATTTCCCCAATATCACAACCAGAACAACATCTTTCCAATCTATTCCCTGCTTGCTTCCTTTCTCTTTCTAATGCTAAAACTAAAGGATCTGAAGGTGCTATATTAATTCCACATTCTTTTTGCCATTCTGGGTGATTTTGCAACGTGAAAAACATATCTGCATATATTACTTCATCCCATTTTCCCTGCCGCCTCAAAAACAACATTAATTGTAACAATGTATTATAGTTCAGAGTTCCATTTTTAGGCCATTTTTCCTGATCTTCCAAAATATACAAAGGCCACCATTGGTTACAGTATTTTATCAATGCTTTCTTATTTTCTGAGCCCCCAGGAGACCCTCCCAGTTCTTTCCAATGTGCCAAAATGCACCCTAAAGGACTCTTTTTCATAATCTCCTCACTCTGCTGATTTCCCATTATTAATCTCTCACTCACACACACACACAACCCCACAGACACACTCACACAGTTACAACACTTGAAACAGATACAGAGACTAAAATTCTATCAAACAGGCCACAATTAATAATACAGTTCACCGATACCCAAAACCACAAGACCAATATCAGCACTATAACAGGCCACAAACCAAACCGAATACCAAACACCTTTTAACCTTTTCTGCAAGACACCCCCTGTGTCTTGCAGGACCCAAACCACAGAAGCCCCCTGCTTCCTTTGGGTATATTCCAGTAAAATCCAAAACCTTTTCTGCAAGACACCCCCTGTGTCTTGCAGGACCCAAACCACAGAAGCCCCCTGCTTCTTGTGGGTGTATACCGAACGGACGCTAGCAGCCGGGTATACGCCTTTACCTACGAGATTTCTTATCTCGATTTACGGAAGGCTTCCAAACCATGCGTACGCTTACCAAACCAATTTACCAAACCAAACCAAACCGAGGTGCCCCTTGCACCTTACAGATTATATAAAAGAAAAGAATACCTTTTTAGGAGATGGTCCTTGTCTGCTCCCGCAGCGATCCGAATGAGCCGAGGGGTCCCTCCGGGAAAAATTCCCGAGGGCCCTAGGGAGCCCTCTCCTCAGCGGGTCCTGCAGCCGAGCAGAGAGGGTCCCACCTGGGTCGCCAAATTGATTCGGAGAAAACTCCAGGAACAAACTTGCCAACAAAGTTTTCAAGCTGACAAGCAGGTATTCTTTATTGCGGCGCCGGGAGACATGGGGGATAAATCCTCCTAACTTGTGTCCCCGTATTGCTATACAAGCCATCCTTATATAGTCCCTGGGCATACATACATATTCATGAGGCTACGTATGGATTACATCATTTTCCAGAGAGTTCCCCGCATGCGTACAGAATTGTGGTGGTGGTCTCTGAGGGTCGTTTACTTCTTCCAACAATCTTCATCACTTCTGGCAGCCTTTGAAGCACGCACAGTAGATGCTCATACCAGTTTAATTGGTTCATTAGCACCAGAGACATAATAGTCCTCCTATCCTCCTACTTATCAGTTTAACTGTAGCCCATCCTGGACACCTGCGATTCTCAGATACTCCTTATCCCTATGTCCTGTTCTTCTAGACTGTTTTTCTTAAAACTAGGCCAACTATAACGATTTATCTTGTGAGAATTCTCAGTATGTTCTGTAGTTGTACTCTATTTTTTTTTTCTATGTATCATGCACCTCAGTAATTTTCCATTGCTACTGTTACAAAGCCATCAAACTTAACACTACTTAAAGCTACTTCTAAAGATTTCTATATACCATTTTGTAATTTCGTGCCCCCCCTTGTCTCAACCAGTATCGAGGCCATATTGCTGAAATTGCAGCTGCGCTGGGCAGGGCACGTCTCTAGGGATGTAGGATCACCGCCTCCCCAAGATCGTGTTTTATGGTGAACTTGCCACCGGTAGCCGCAAGAGAGGTGCACCAAAGAAGAGATATAAGGACTCCCTGAAACAATATCTTAGCCTTGGCCAAAGTGACTATCATCAGTGGTCTGCCTTGGCCTCCAATCGGGAGACTTGGAGGCACACCATACATAATGCAGTTGACTCCTTTGAGAACTCACGCAGAACTAGTCTCGAGGAGAAAAGACAATGTAGAAAGAATCGCGCCCCACCTATACCACCCAAGGAGACCTTCTGCTGTGCCTTTTGTAGCCGGATTTGCCTATCCCACATTGGTCTTCTTAGTCATCAGTGCGCTTGTAGTAAGCATGGGTAAAGCCCTTCCCAAGTCTTCGTTCGCGAAGTTAAGCCATGAGAGGAGTGACAGAGATAAAAGATCACTAACAAGTTTAGAGATATAGGTGAATATGGTGGGAGGAATGTGGAGGGTACTGCTTATAGTGGCTGAGGACTAGAGTTTGTAGCAGTGGGAGAGCTCTGTGGGACAAAGGGTGCAACAGGACTGCAGCATTACTGGGGATTTGGAGAGGAGGTTACAAACTGGAGAATGCAAAGGATATAGAATACAGACCTGTAGGAGACTGTTTCATTAGCTCCATTGCTTATGGAACAGATCTATACTTCTTGCAAATGTGTTCATTACTTTCAGGTTACAAGTGTTATCTCTATAATACCATTTTATATGGAAAATACCATGAAATGTAATTGGTATTCTCCACAAACCAGTCTCCTTCTTCTTCTGAAATGATCCTTCTTATCATAGCCTAACTGCATTGTATTGCCAGGTCAGGAGATCAGTGCTCATAGCCTGTCTCATTTCTTGAATGACTATGAAGAGATGCATACAGTTAGTCTAATGCTTTTCACCAGTAGAGAATAGGGGGCATGTGTATAGCAGTCTGACCCTCACACAGTGTTTTGGGGTTTTATTAAATGTACTAATGCTATCTGATTTCTTTGCCAGATGATGGTTTGCAGTATCATAATCAACACTTTCTTATCACATCAAGATAAATTTTAGCTCTGTAGAGTTCCAAGTTTGTCTTTATATTTCCAAATTTCTGAAATAAGAAGCTGTATAACCTGAGACCTCCTTAAAAATACCAAGTAAGTGCACTGCTAATTGAGCTGGCCAGCTAAATTATGTATTTATGCAAATGTAGCAGCTGCTATTAAGCTATTTGTGTTTGAATATACAGGGATTGTGTCCTGTGATTGTAAGGAAGCATGACTAAGGCCATGTGCAGTTTCCAAAGTATAAGCCAATGAAGTGCTTTGGCCAGAAGTGTTAACATCTGAAATATGTAAAAGAAGTGGAAGATGAAACTATAAAATAAATAAGATCCATAAATGGTGCATTAATTGTAAGTGTATGGACATATGTTGTTTGCCTAACCTAACATCCACAAAGCGCCTGTTGCAACTGGAACTTCACAGGGGCCTGTCCCAAGTTAAATTTGTGCAGCACAGTGAATAGCTGCATTTGCAGTGAAAAAGAAGAATGTAAAAAATGTTAAACTGTTTTACTGAAGATTGAGAAATGACCTGTACACCTGCAGAGTAGTGTTAGTCAAAAATAAATAGTTGTGCCTTGCAGTCAGTCATTCAAGTACGTGTTCTGTCTATCCGAAGATGGTTCTCTAAAACAGTCAATAATTTCAGTTTTTAAAAGCTGTGATCAACTGCAAATAAGTATTTTTAAAAACATCTCAGAACAAGGTGATTTACAAACAAATCACTTAAATCCAAATATATATTAATATCCAAAGTTTATATTCCAAAAAGTTTGCTTAGTCTTAAAGTTATCATAAATTAACATACAGGACCCAAACAAGCAAAGCAAAGCAATATAAAACACAAGATAGCTATCACTTCAAAGAAAATAAAAACTTAAGTCCCCCCATCCAAAATAAAACCATTACTCAACATAATTTCTGTATGAATTTCACAAAGTTTTTTTGGTGCTTTGCCAAAACACCAAAAGGTTATTTTAATTGGACTTAGACCAGAGAAAAGGAATAATCATTGCATTCTTCACCAAGAAATCAATCAATTTTAAAACTGGAAATCAGAGCAGTAAATCCCTAAGTAATAATAAGTCTTATTTACCTTGTGGCCTTCAAGGTATAATTTCACTGTTTTCTTAATGTTGGAGACAAGGAGGGAAACTGCAAAAAATCAGGTAGTGTCCAGTTCAGTAAGCAAATCTGTAGAGCAGCTTCAAATCATTAAATTGATGAAGTGAAACAAAGCACTTCTTCCTGCATCGTGTCAGTAAAACCACATCTAATATAACATACACCGCAGCACAAGTCACTGGGATTTTTGCTATTGTTTTTAATAGGGCTAGAATTTCACCAGTGGCTTCTTACATGGATGTATTCTCTGCTTTGTTGGTAATAAACTGGAAACAAAATCCCCATCAGGTTTACCTAACTGTTGATTTGGGCAGCATTTCCTTGAAGGCACTAGCAATTAGAAGAAACTGGAGTGTGCTGCCTGTGAGGCCCAGACAGCTGATATTCACAGATCAGTAACTCCACCTGACTTTTTTGCTCCCTTTGAGTCTCAAAGGAGTTTATTTAACAGAAGCAGCTGGCTTTCCTTAATATCTGATATTACTGATATAATTTAAAATCATGTATAAGGATTACCACACCAAATTAAGAAATTAAGTTCAGTTTTTATAATGCTGTTGTGGTTTAAGCCCAGCTGGTAACTCAGAACCATGCAGCCACTTGCTTGGTGAGTCACTCCCCTTCCTTCCCTCCCCACGGATAGGGAGGAGAATCAAAAGAATGTAAATGCCAGTGGTTGAGATAAGAACAGTCCAATAACTAAAGTATAATATAAATCTACTACTACTAATGATGATGATAAGGGAAGTAACAAGGGGAAAAAATATAAAACTGAAAAAGTAAGGGGAAAAAAACCCCAACAAACATAAGTGATGCACAATAAAATTGCTTACCACCCGCTGACCAATACTCAGCCCAACCTGAACAGTGATCTGGGCCTTCCAGGTGACTCCCCCCAGTTTATATACTGGGCATGATGTGCTGTGGTATGGAGTATTCCTTTGGTTAGTTTGGATCAGGTGTCCTGTCTCTGCTTCCTCCCAGCTTCTTGTGCCCCTCCTCACTAGCAGAGCATGAGAGACTGAGAAGTCCTTGATCAGAGTAAGCATTACTTAGCAACAACTAAACCATAAGTGTGTTATCAGCATTGTTCTCAGAGTAAAACCAAAACACATCACTGCACCAGCTACCAGGAAGGATAAAAATAACTGTTACAGCTGAACCCAGGACAAATGCTCTATGACAGCTCTTGTGCTCTTAGTCATGGAAGTGAGTCTTTTTGCAATAAATGCATTTTATTTCTGGTGAAAATTAAGCAAACTATTCTGGTTTAAAATAAAGAGAGGAGAAAACCACTTCAGGATTGTTGAGCTGTAACTGCCCAGTACTTTGAGTTTTCTATTACATAACAGTTAGAATGATAGGGATACATTTTGTTTGCATAGCCTGACACACATGGTGCTCTCTGAGAAATGCAGCAGTGCTTGACTGTGCTACATACCCTTACAAACATTTATTTCACCTATGTGATCTACATCTGTGGCTATAGTGTGGGTAAATGTTATGCTCATTATGTGCATGACAGAAGTACGATTTACTGGTGAAGAAGGGGTCTGTAGTATTGCCCCTGGAGCAGGGCTGCAGCAGGTTCATCGGGCCCTGGCTTTGAGGCTTTACTTATTGAGCATAAGCTTTCAACAGAAAAGTAAGTGATTTTTATCATTAGATCCACATTGCTTACTAAAAAAAGTGTTTCCTTAGATTCCCCAGATTATCTTGGTCTTCTATATGTTTTCCCCAGGGGCTCATCCTCAACATAACCCCCATTTTCAAGAAGGGGAAAATGGATGACGCAAGGAACTACAGACCAGTCAGTCTCGCCTCTGTGCCTGGCAAAATCTCGGAGCAGATTCTCCTGGAAGGCATGCTAAGGCACATGAAAATCAACAAGGCGGCTGGTGACAGCCAACATGGCTTCACTAAGGGGAAATCCTGCCTGACCAATTTGGTGTCCTTTTATGATGGGGCTACAGAACTAATGGACGGCAGTAGAGCAGTTGATGTCATCTGCCTGGACTTGTGTAAAGCGTTCGACACTGTCCCACACGACATCCTTGTCTCTAAATTGGAGAGACATCAATTTGATGGATGGACTGCTCGGTAGATAAAAAAACTGGATGGATGGCCACACACAAAGAGTTGTGGTCAATGGCTCAATGTCCAGCTGGAGACCAGTAACTAGTGGTGTCCCTCAGGGATTAGTGTTGGGAACGGTCTTGTTTAACATCTTCATCGCTGACATGGACAGTGGGATTGAGTGTGCCATCAGCAAGTTTGCCGATGACACCAACCACTTGTGAGGTGGGCTGATACCAACCTAATGAAGTTTGACCATGCTAAGTGCAAGGTCCTACAGCTGGGTTGGAGAAATCCCAGTCACAGCTACAGGTTGGGCAAAGAAAAGATTCAGAGCAGCCCTGCAGAGAAGGACTTGGGGGTGCTGGTTGATGCGAAAATGAACAGGAGCCGGCAGTGTTGTGTTTCTTTCTTATTTATTGGTGGAGACATTGCTGTTATCTTGTTGATCATATCTGTGGGGATCTGGCAACGCGTATCTAGCCAGTTTATTCCCAAAAATTCAATCTCCCATGCAGGCCCTGGACCTTAACATGTTTTATAGCAAAACCAGCCTTCAGAAGCATTTGGACTGTTTTCCTCCTTTTATTCAAAAAATTTTCCCACTGTATAATGTCATCCCCACACAATAATGTCATCAGTGTACTGCAGGTATTCTGGAGCTTGCCCCTGTTCCAGTGCAGTCTGGATCACTCCATGCCAGATGGTAGGGCTGTGTTTCCAGCCCTGCGGCAGTCAGTTCCAAGTGTACTGGACGCCCCCCTAAGTAAAAGCCAGCTGTGGCTCGCACTCTGCTACCAAACGAATTGAGAACACACTGGCAATATCAGTTGTGGCATACCACTTGGCTGCCTTTGACTTCTGCTCATATTGAAGACCTGTGATGTCTGGTACGGTAGCACTCAGGAGTTGTGCGACTTCATTCAGGCCACGAGTTTCTGTTAGTCTCCGCTCTCTGTTAGACTTTCTCACTGGCCATATGGAGCTACTGAAAGGTAAGCAGGTCCGGCTGATCACTCCTTGACTCTCTAGTCTACCAGTCAGCTTATGGATGGGAATCAGGGAGTCTCGGTTGGTGCAATATTGCCACCAGTGCACTGCTGTGTTCATTCACGTCATGTTCAGATCCTGCATTATCAATATACAATCATTCTTCTATATGTACATATTGTCGTGGTTTAACCCCAGCCAGACAACTTGTGCACTTACTCCCAGTGAGTGGTGCCAGGCTGGAAGCAATCAAGGCCCACATTAGTCCCCCCCCCTTCCCCAGGGGATGCCCCCCCTTCCCTGCTCCCAGAGGGATGGGGAGGAGAATCAAAAGAATGCAATTCCCACGGGCTGAGATAAGAACAGTCTAGCAACTAATGTACAATACAAATCACCACCGCTACCACCAACGACAACAATGATAAGAGACAATAGCAAGGGAAAGGAGCACAATACCACGCGCCGAACAACGAGTTCGACCCCGCCGCCCCCCCCGTCCTTCCAGCCACTCCCAGTTGCCCCCTGGGCATGACGTGCTGTGGTATGGAATACCTCCTTGGTCAGTTTGGGTCAGGTGTCCTGTCTCTGCCTCCTCCCAGCTTCGCCTCCTCCCGGCTTCACCTCCTCCCTGGCAGAGCATGAGGCTCACAAAGTCCCTGGCCAAACCAAAACATCATTTTCATCAGCTTTGTTCCCAGCCCGAAAGTCAAAACACAGCACTGCACCAGCTACCAAGAAGGAGAAAAAATGACTGCCGCTGCTAAACCCAGGACACATATATACACATCCACACAGAGAGAAATCATTCTTTAGTGCATGGACCAATCCCTATAAAGCTGCTGAGTCCATCTGGTCCATTTTGTCTGGCTCCATCTCTTGTAACAGTCTTTCAGAGCAGGAGAGGCTGTGTGCAGTGTTCGTACTCGTGAATGACCTGGGCAATAGTGTCCATTGTGAAGTCCATCCCTCGGTCATGAGTCTGTCTGTATGTTGCATATCTGCCCTGATGGCCTGAGGTGTCATGGGTTCACCAGGCTCAAAATAATTCACTGTCCCCTTCAGCAGTTTCTGCAGCTTGTTGCTGGGGACTCCATACAGCTGCCTTCCATATCTGACGCTTCCAAAGCACTGGAGGGACCCAGTGGGCTAGATACGTGTCCATGCTGTCCCACACAACCTACCACTCATGACTGTCTAGCCTGGGGAAAAACTCTTGATCTTCCTGTATTTTCATCTAATCCTAGACAAGACCCAAACCTGACTTTGCTTAAATTTCAGGATCGAAGTGGTGGTGGGTAAAACACACTCTGTGTGTGTGCCAATATGGTGATTCGGAGAAAACTCCAGGAACAAACTTGCCAACAAAGTTTTCAAGCTGACAAGCAGGTATTCTTTATTGCGGCGCCGGGAGACACGGGGGATAACTCCTCCTAACGTGTGTCCCCGTATTGCTATACAAGCCATCGTTATATAGTCCCTGGGCATACATACATATTCATGAGGCTACGTATGGATTACATCATTTTCCAGAGAGTTCCCCGCATGCGTACAGAATTGTGGTGGTGGTCTCTGAGGGTCGTTTACTTCTTCCAACGATCTTCATCACTTCTGGCAGCCTTTGAAGCACGCGCAGTAGATGCTCATACCAGTTTAATTGGTTCGTTAGCACCAGAGACATAATAATCCTCCTATCCTCCTACTTATCAGTTAGTTTAACTGTAGCCCATCCTGGACACCTGCAGTTCCCAGATACTCCTTATCCCTGTGTCCTGTTCTTCTAGACTGTTTTTCTTAAAACTAGGCCAACTATAACGATTTATCTTGTGAGAATTCTCAGTATGTTCTCTAGCTGTACTCTATTTTTTTTTCTCTATGTATCAAGCACCTCAGTAATTTTCCATTGCTACTGTTACAAAGCCATCAAACTTAACATTACTTAAAACTACTTATACAGGTTTCTATATCCCATTTTGTGATTTTGTGCCCCTTTGTCTCAAATTCCCCCCTTTTTCTGTCCTTTTGCAAATGCTTTTGCAACATTTTATATATTACCATTACCATCAAAAGTCTTTTTGAAATAATTTCCCGTTTCTACCTGGTGCTTAGTTTCATTCCATTTCCAATCTTCGTAATTTATCATAGACCGTTTACAACACCAGAGGGAACATTGTATCATACCACAAGTAATCAATATTAAAATAATTAACACCAATATTCCTGCAACCAGTTGCCTCAACCAGGAGAGATTGGGTAACCATGAAGTTAACTTTTTCCATGTTTCTTCAAAACCCCAGGAGGTGTCATCCATGGCCATCTCATGAAATACCTTAGTTTGTTTCCAAATTTTCTCCAGATCTGTTTCAATTCTGCCACTTTAGTCTGTATAGGAACACCAACTTTCATTGATTATGGAAGAAAACTCTATTTGTGATGACAGTAACATGTCTAGAGCCATTCGGTTTTGTAATATTACCTTAGATAGGCTAGTTATCTCTTGTTGTTCTGCCTGGATTATATCGATGTTTTTACTTTCCATTTCCTCTATGGTTGCTGAGGTATTTTATAATTGCCTTCTCTAATTCACTTACTGCCAAAGATGGAATTAGCCCTTTTACAAAACTATGAAATGAGTTGTGCTGTTCAATAATAGGGTTAAACCATCACTTGATTCGTTTAGCAAAACTTCTAATCCAGGTCCCAGAAGGGTACCTGTTGATGATAGTAAAATTGGGTATTATAGCACCTAAGGCGCATGCCCCCTTCCAGTTGGGGGTAGAATCTTATAAGCATTTTTTCCACATAACCAATACCATCCTTTCCCTTTAGGAACGGGCCATCAGTGAACTATGATACCATATACCATACAATATTAATTGTATGATTGCAATTTGAATGGTGACTTACATCTATGGCATTTAAACAAGCCTGATCTCCTACCCTGGTTCCTGGTGTAATATATTTTTGTGCACAGGTGTAGTATTTATTACCTGGGTTAGGATTAACTATTCCCAATGTTAACCTTTCCTTCGAATACAGATTGCTAGTGTTCACCCACAAATTTGTCCATGAGACAGTGTTAGGAATTGGAACTCCAGTTAATGGGAGATCCAGGCTTTCTCCTGATTTAGGCAACTGTGCACACACCCAACAGTCACTACGATTAAAACATTGGTAACATTCTGCACTAATTTCAGGTATAAGTTCTGGTCCCAAGCTTGTGCGCCAGTTATCATATGAGTCCAAATTATGACCGACACAATTTCATACGCAAGGGTACTGAAGGTTCGATCCACCATGTCTTCTCTGGCTCTGGTGCTTTCTTTATTCTTGAATAATGTATCCAAGCAGGTTGTTCCTTTATCTTCACTGCTGTAAAGGTGATCAATAATATCTGGTATAGTCCGCTCCACTTCTCCTGTAGAGGATCTCCTGAAAAATTCTTAACATAAACCCAGTCTCCAGATCTGAAAGGGTGAATTGGATAATCCAAACCTCTTGCTCTTTTCCCTATTATCTCTTCCAATTGTTTCCCCAGATTGATCAGAAACTGTCGGAGATAGCCTTCTTCCACTTCCTGAAGACTTTCTCCGTTAAACTGGGACTGATACGGGCTTCCATACAAAATCTCAAATGGGCTAACCTCTTCTTTTAACCGGGGTTTAGTTTGAATTCTTAATAGAGCCAGTGGTAATGCCTGGTACCAATATAAATTCGTTTCCTGACATATTTTACCAATTTGTTGTTTAATCAGATGGTTCATTTTTTCTACTTCCCCACTGGCCTGAGGCCTATATGGAACATGTAGTTGCCAATCAGTTTCTAATTTTTTGCTAATTTTTTTTGTAACAATTTTGCACTAAAGCGCGAGCCTCGGTCAGAAGAAATTGCCTCTGGTACCCCAAAACGAGCTTATTATCTCGTTAAATAATATTTTAATCACTTGTTTTGCATTATTTGTTCTATAAGGGAATGCTTCTGGCCAGCCTGAAAAAGTATCCATTAATACCCATAAATATCGATAACCCCCCCTTTTTTTTTTTTTGGTAATTCAGAAAAATCTATTTGCCACTGCTGTCCAGATAACTTCCTCTCCCAGTTGTCCCAGTTTGATTTCTATTTTCAGTCTTAGGATTATTCTTAAGACATAGCTGACATTGTTTTGTCACTAATTGAACTGTGGTGTACAGATTTGTTTGTCTAAATATTTATGCAAAGAGTTGCTACCCAAATGAGTTTTATTATGTTCTTCCCAAGCTAACATCCAGAGCTGGTTATAGGGGATTACAATTTGACCATCAGGTATTTGAGCCCAACCCTCTATTTTCCTGTCTCTTAAGATCCTCAATCAATTTTCTATCCTCTTTTGAATATCTAGGTTTAGATTTTTCAATTGTTAGTTTGCCATCAGGGATTAAGGACATGATTTGAAATTGTTCAGCTGCTCGTTTGGCTTCAAAATTGGACAAATTATTTCCAATTTCTCGATCAGAGTCACCTTGCTGATGTCCTTTACAGTACATAATAGCTACTTCTTCAGGTAGCTGAACAGTTTCCAGTAATTGTAGAATTTCCTGCATATCCTGCCTTTCATTTACCATTTTTCATGAAGGTACTACCATCAGTAAACCAAGAATCACCATTTTCCAGAGGTTTTTCTTTCAAGTCTGGTCAGCTCGAATATACAGTCTCCATGGTGGTCAAGCAGTTGTGTGTTAGTGGTTCTGTCGATTGTTCCTGCAAAAGGATGCTGGATTCACAACGTTAGTGACCACAATTTCTGTATCATCCTGTTCTACAGTGGTGGCCTGGTATTTAAAAAAACGTGAAGGAGATAACCAGTGGGCTCCTTTCTGCTCCAGGACTACTGATACCACATGGGACACTAGTACAGTAATCTTTTGTCCCAAAGTAAATTTGCAAGCCTCTTCAGTATTTGTGATAACTGCTGCCATAGCTTTTAGGCATCTGGGCCATCCTTTGCTCGCTTCATCCAGCTGTTTTGAAAAATACGCCACTGCCCTTCTGTAGGGTCCTAGTTTCTGAGCAAGGACCCCTAAAGCTATTCCCTGTTCTTCACAGGAATATAGCCAAAAGGATTTAGTCACATCCAGGAGTCACAGAGCTGCAGTTCTCATTAGCTCTGTTTTTAAATTTCTAAAAACTCCCTCTGCTGTATCAGTCCATTCTAAAGAGGGAGAGTTTCCTTTCAACAGTTCATACAGTGGTCTTACCAGAACACCATAATCATGGATCTAAAGTCTGCACCATCCAGTCATTCCCAGGGATGTCCGGAGCTCCTTGACAGTCGATGGTCTTGGAGTCTGGCAAATGGCTTCTTTTCTAGCAGTTCCAAGTTTTCTCTGTCCTCCTGTTATTTCATATCCTAGGTAGGAAACTTGGGTTTGGGTTAGTTGGGCCTTTTGTCTGGTTACCCGATAACCATTCAGTCCCAGAAAATTTAACAATTCCACTGTCCACTTGATACATTCTTCCTTTGTTTCTGTATCAATTAACAGGTCATCCACATATTGTAACAGAGTCCCGTTTGAGTACGTGGCTTCCATGATTCTAGTTCTCATGCTAGCTGATTTCAAAAAATTCCTGGACTGTTTTTTTTTAACCCTTTAGGTAATGCTGTCCAAGTTAATTGAGTTTCCCTTCCTCTGTCAGGATTTTCTCATTTGAAAGCCAATAATTGTGGCTTTCTTTGGCCAATGGTAAGCAAAAGAAAGTGTCCTTTAAATCCAGGATGGCAAACCATTTCTGGTTATTATTCAGTTTAGTCAATCAGTCATATGAATTAACTACTACTGGACGAATATCCTCTGCAATTTTATTGATTGCCCTGAGATCGTGAACCAATTACAACTTTTCTTATCATATTTCTTTACTGTCCAGATAGGAATATTATATTCTGATTCACATTCAATTAATAATCTATATTTTAAAATTTATCAGGTTTTTTTTATTCCCTTTGATCTTCTAATTTGAAGGGATACTGTTTTATTCTAATTGGGTAGGCCCCCGCCTTTTTATTTCCACTTTAACAGGCAAAGCATTTTTTTGCCTTACCTGGAACTTCAGATGCCCATACTCCCACATATACCTGATTAAAGATTTATTCTATTTCAGGGAGGTCCTCCTTTTTGCTTTTTTGTTGAATTAAACTCAAAACTGCAATTAATTGTTTTTAACTCTGAATTCCATTTTGCCTTCTTTAAATGTTGCTTCTTGCCCTAACAAAGATTGTAGAGAATTTGGCATGCATAAAAATTTATGCATTCCCATTTGTTTTCCCAATTTGTACTTTAAAGGTTTCAGAAAGAATGCCTTTTTTTTTTTTTTTTTTTTTTCTTTCCTGGTGGCCAGTAGCTCCCACATCTGTAACGAATTCTTTTCTCTCTGATTTAACACCAAATAATTTGCTCCTGTATCCACTAAAATTCCACTTTATTTCCTCTAGTCCCTAGTTTTAATGTAACCAGTGGATCTGCTAGGGTAGATTCCCCAGGTCCCTTGTCAGTTTAGTTCCAGTTCAGTCACCGGAGCCACTCTATGGCGCTGCCCTCCCCAGGCAGTCTCACTTCCAGCGTCCAAAACCCCCTATAGCACGCACACCGGTCCGGTCCCACAGAAGAGGAGCCCACTCCCCCACCTCCTCCCGACATCCCTCCTCCCACGCTCAAACACAGGAGCTGCTCGAACTCCCCTCCTTTCCCCCTTGGTTTTCCTTTTTTTTTTTCCCTTTTTCTCACAGCAGCTCACCCTGCTCTGCAGGGCCTGCAGATGCCTGCCTCTGCAAGAGCGCTTCTGGTTTAACCCCTTCTTAACTCTGAATGTGAATGTGCCGCTTGTTGCCAGTGACAGAAATCTCTTCTTCCTTATCAATATCAGATAGGACAGAGGCAGAGGGTGCTCCTCTAGGAGGTACCTGTAGTACGTGATTTTCCACCTTATGTTCCTGATTACTGTTTTTTAACTTTAAACATCTTTCCCCACTATCACAGGCTGAGCATCTCCAGCATAACTTTCAGTTTTTCCCTGTCCTTTTCCAAAGCCAAAATTAAGGAATCTGTCAGAGCTATATTAATTTTGCATTCAGTCTGTCACTCTGTGTGATTTCTTAAAGTGAAAAACGTATCTGCATACATTACTTCATCCCATTTTCCTTGCCCCCTTAAAACAACATTAATTGTAACAATGTATTATAGTTCAGAGTTCCATTTTTAGGCCATTTTTCCTGATCTTCCAAAGTATACAACGTGCCACCATTGGTTACAATATTTTACCAATATTTTCTTATTTACCAAGCCCCCAGGAGACCCTCCAAGTTTTTTCCAGTGTGCCAAAATGCACCCAAAAGGATTCTTTTTCAAGATCTCTTCACTCTGCTGATTTTCCATTATCAATCTCACATTCACACACACACACACAGATGGGATCCCCAGGCATACTCCACACAGTTACAACACTTGAGACAAAGACAGAGACTTAAATTCAACCAAACAAACAACAGTTAATAACACAGTTATAACATCCTGTCACCAGTACCAGAATCACAAGACCAAAATCATTACTGTAACAAGCCACAAAATAGGCGAATACCAGTAGAATCAAAAGCAATACTTCCTAACCCTTATAGCTCAGACCATATTGTAACATTAATAGGGGGGTTTCCTTGAACCCTTTATAGTTGACCAGCCTATCAGTGTCCCAGGAAGGATGAGACCCTTGTGTCCAGCCAGCCTGTCTGCATCCCACTATGGGAACCATGCTGAACAGCCCGCTGCATCGGAGGGCTATTCAGGGACCCACGCTGACGGCGTCACTGAATCAAATCCCTAATGGGCTGTTGATAGCACACTGGACCCAAAACCATTTCCACAAGACACCCCCCCTGTGTCTTGTAGGACCTAAATCACAAGATGCCCCCTGCTTAGTTACAACAATCTGTCACTGATACCAAAATCACAAGACCAAAATCCTTAATATAACAAGCCACAAAATAAATCAAATACCAGTAAAATCCAAAATCTTTTTCTGCAAGACACCCCCTGGGTCTTGCAGGACCCAAACCACAAGAAGCCCCCTGCTTCCTGTGGGTGTATACCAAACGGACGCTAGCAGCCGGGTATACGCCTTTACCTACGAGATTTCTTATCTCGATTTACGGAAGGCTTCCAAACCATGCGTAAGCTTACCAAACCAATTTACCAAACCAATTTACCAAATCGAGGTGCCCCCTGCACCTTACAGACTATACAAAAAAAAAGAATACCGTTTATGAGATGGTCCTTGTCTGCTCCTGCTGCGATCCGAATGAGTCGAGGGGTCCCTCCGGGAAAAATTCCCGAGGGCCCTAGGGAGCCCTGTCCTCAGCGGGTCCTGCAGCCGAGCAGAGAGGGTCCCACCTGGGTCGTCAAATTGATTCGGAGAAAACTCCAGGAACAAACTTGCCAACAAAGTTTTCAAGCTGACAAGCAGGTATTCTTTATTGCGGCGCCGGGAGACACGGGGGATAACTCCTCCTAACGTGTGTCCCCATATTGCTATACAAGCCATCCTTATATAGTCCCTGGGCATACATACATATTCATGAGGCTACGTATGGATTACATCATTTTCCAGAGAGTTCCCCGCATGCGTACAGAATTGTGGTGGTGGTCTCGAGGTCGTTCTACTTCTTCCAACAGTCTTCATCACTTCTGGTAGCCTTTGAAGCACGCACAGTAGATGCTCATACCAGTTTAATTGGTTCGTTAGCACCAGAGACATAATAATCTTCCTATCCTCCTACTTATCAGTTAGTTTAACTGTAGCCCATCCTGGACACCTGCGATTCTCAGATACTCCTTATCCCTATGTCCTGTTCTTCTAGACTGTTTTTCTTAAATCTATGCCAACTATAATGATTTATCTTGTGAGAATTCTCAGCATGTTCTCTAGCTGTACTCTATTTTTTTTTTCTCTATGTATCAAGCACCTCAGTAATTTTCCATTGCTACTGTTACAAAGCCATCAAACTTAACATTACTTAAAACTACTTATACAGGTTTCTATATCCCATTTTGTGATTTTGTGCCCCTTTGTCTCAATGGTGATCCCCATCACAACCAGCTGGTAGTTCTCAGGGGTACCTGAAGGCCATTCAAATCTTTCAGAACTCTTAAACGATGCTGCTGTAGTTGTCACTGGTGCTGGTATAGCTGCTGTGCTTGGAGTTGGGGTATCTGCAGCTGTCTGCTGTGGTTGGGGTTTGAGTAGCTGTTATAATTGTCACTGTGGCTGGTGTAGCTGTGCTGTCTGCTGCGGTCGGAGTTTAAGTAGTTGCTATATTTGTTGCAGGGGTGTGTGGGAATATCTCCCTCATAGGCTGACCACCCGAGGTGGGGAAAAACATGTGTAATTGCGAAGCACTTCTATTACCTCCCAAAGTATAGAGGTGGTGACCACAATGGGAACGCAAGCCAGATCAGTTTCACGGTTAATGAGTCCATTGTATTACACGTTATTGCCATAAAGTACGAGACAAGAACCTTAGCCCAAGGCCCCCAGTCGGTAAACACTAACACATCAAATACTGGCTGTAAGTAAAGTACAACATGCTGAGACATTGATGTTGACGTGGGAGTCGCGGACAACGCAGGAACGATCAGTGTGATCAGCGAATGCCAATTTATTACAAAGCTTTAACTCCTTATATACCATTTCTTACAGGCACTTACAGTGATTTGGCATATTATGATTGGATACATGTCTTGAAGACCCTTGGCAACTAACACACAACTGGTTAAGCACAGGTGTGAGAACTTGACCTCAAAAGCTTGCCAACAGTCCACAGTTCTCATTAACTCAGTGAATTACAGCTTCTTCTTATCTTGCTTGCTTAAGCTTCCTTGAGCCTCTCATGGCTTTGCTGTATCTTTCAGGATTATTCAGTTTATGTACCAATTATGCATTGTACCGTGAGAACACTGTCTCCATCCTTTGAGATCAAGAGCAACAACTTTGAGAGCCAATAAATCAGCCTTGTGAGGAGTGACTACTAATCCAAAACAATGAATGCTTATCACAAATACGGTTAGACACACTCTGGTCAGATGTCATTATCGCAACCCCTTGTGCCCTACGTTGGGAGCTAAAAAGAACTGTTGTGTTTGAAGCCCAGTCAGCCACGCAGCCCTTGCTCACTCCCCTCAGTTCCTCCCCCTGCTCCTGGAGGGATGGGGAGGAGAATCGAAAGACTGTAACTCCTATGGGTTGAGATATGGACAGTCCAGTAACTAAGGTATAACACAAACCACTACTGCTACCACCAATAATAATGCTAAGGGAAATAACAAGTGAAGAGAATAGCACCGCTCACCACCTGCCGACCTGACTGAGCAGTGATTTAGCCCTTCTGGGTAACTGCCCCCAGTTTTACATCCTGGGCATGACCTGCTGTGGTATTGAATACCTTTTTGGCTAGTTTGTGTTAGGTGTTCTGTCTCTACTTCCTCCTGGCTTCCCCTCCTCCCTGGCAGAGCATGAGACTCACAAAGTCCTTGGACAGAGTAAACATGACTTAGCAATAACTAAAAACATTGGTGTTATCAACGCTGTTCCCAGGCCAAAAGTAAAAACCATAGCACTGCACCAACCACAGACCAAACATGGTCTTTAGATTATTGCAAGGTCATAGAAAGGGTGCATTGCAAGGTCTGGGAAAGGTTCTCCATGAATAATGAGTGAGCCATGAGAATGGCTTAGAGCTTTTTCATTTTCAAATAGGTTGGTCAGCACTGTGTGCCCATGTGAGGAATTCCTAACCCTGCTCTGCAGATGGGATGGCAAGCTGAGGGGCTACTGAAGGCCACTGTCCCTGGACCATGGCAGAGTTGGGGACTGGTGGACCTGGCTGCCTTGTCCCTCAGCAGTGCTACATGTTGTGCCTGGGGGCTTTTATTATGGAGCTGAATCCCACCCATGGGAACTCTGGAGTTCAGTGGCAGCAGTGCTAGTGGGGCAAGGGTAGGCTCTGGTGTGCTGCCGAGAGTGCACAACTGTGCACAAACATTAGCAGGACCTGAAGCCACATGTGTCTGGGTGTTGTGGTTTAAACCTGGGCTTAAACCACAACACAAGGTAACAAGTGATAGTTTTTTTTCCTTTTGTGTCCAAATATCTCTTCTTCCCACTCTCCTTGTCTGTGTGGTTGGGTGAGGATAATGTGCCCACTCATCAGCATGTGCATTTGGGGAGCTTTTAAATTAATGTTCCTAACCAGTGTGTGAAACACAAGAGACAACTTTGATTCAGAACAGGAGAGGGAGCTGCGAAGAATTTTAGCAGATATGTGGCAGAATTTGCTTACATTTGAGAAATATGTTATTTCAGTTTGATGAAGTTTATGCCTGTGAGTTTACACCCACCCACCCACACCCGCACACACATACACGCACACACATATTTTCTAGGCTTTTGCCATTTCAAGGCATTGTTTGTTGGTCCAGAGCTGCCAGCACTAGGGCCGAGCTGAAAGTGGCTATGAAACTACTTGAAGCTGTTTTCATTTTGAGCACAGAAAAAAGATATAGGGGCATTTAGGTGGGATGTTAGGTTGTAAGCTTTATTTTGCTTATATATGGGTTAAACTGGATTTGGACTGCAACCAAACTGCAGCGAGATGGATGGGAGTCTTATTTTCTCAAAGGACAAGAACTACACCATCCATGTGGCAATCATTTGTAAAAACATCTCCCTAAACAGTAGACGTTGCTTGTTTGAAGAAAGAGTTCTGCACACATCATTTCCTCCTGTAATGCTGCTGTTCAGGGTAAAAAAAAAAAAAAAAACAAACAAAAAACAAACCCACAACTAGTTGTTAGCTGTGAGAGACTGAACTGAAATCAGACTCCACCATCCATTGTCTTGAAGATTGGTATGAGAAGCTGAGATGGCACTCCACCATCCATTGTCTGAGCGATGGGCAGGAAGAGCTGAGATAAGACTCCTCCATCCATTATTTCCAGGATTGGTGTGAGGAATTGCTGCCCATTATCTCAAGGATTGCTACAGACATGCAGTTGAAGAGCTTGCTGCAAGACCAGCAAAGCTGGCCCACCAGGAACGTGTAGTAGGTGATATTTAGAACAGTGGTACTCCCCCCAGCTCAAAAGGGGGAAAAGGTAATCACTATTGGGACACCCACCTCTGACTACTATGGACCGGGGACACTCTGATGCCGACTACGGACCCTGGAGGACTCCCACCACAGCTATGGACCCCTGGGACACTGCTGGATCCACGGTGGGCTTAAGGTCCTTCTGTTGTCAACAGATGCTTAGATAATACCTGCTTCAGCAGGTAAAGTGAGATACTTGTCAGGATGCTTGTACTGTAGAGGAACAGAGCTTTGTGCCTTTTTTTTTTCTTTTTTTTTTTCTTTTTGTGTATGTATAAGATACAAGTTTTCTGACTAACTCTTGAGTGATACTGTACATCTTTACAGCATGCCTGTTGGTTCAAGGGGAAGAGCCAATGCTTTCCCTGCATGAGTGTCCTGGCTTCAGCTGTAATTGTTCTTCTTCTTCTTCCTAGTAGCTGGTGCAGTGCTGTGTTTTTTACTTTAGCCTTAGAACAGTCCTGATAATACAGCAATGTTTTTAGTTGTTGCTAAGTAATACATACTCTGATCAAGGACTTTTCAGTCTCATATTCTGCCAGTGAGGAGGGGCATGGGGAGCTGGGAGGAATCAGAGACGGGACACCTAACCCAAACTAGCCAAAGGGGTATTCCATACCACAGCATGTTATGCTCAGTATATAAGCTGGGGGGAGTTAGCCAGAAGGCCCAGATAGCTGTTTGGGTCAGGCTGGGTATTGATTCATAGAAAACTCCAGGAACAAACTCGCCAACAGAGTTTCAAGTTGGCAAGCAGGTATTCCTGCGGCGCCAGGAGACACAGGGGATAGCTCCTCCTAACGTGTGTCCCCCTATTGCTATGTTGATGCGCGGATAAACTCCACAACTCATTAAAAGTTGTAAAGTAGGTATGCTTTTATTCAGCGCTGAGACGCACGGGGATAATTCCTCAAAGTCATGCGTGCCTCAGTGTTGTTTCCCTCTACATTTATCCTCTAAAGTTACAAGGTTGCACAATACGCCTATACATATTCATATTCTATCCCCGCTTCGTATTATAATGACCTAGAAAGTCCTCCGCGCATGCGCAGTGCCCCCTCTGGTCATGGGCAGGGCTCTCAAGATGAAGTAAATGAGTCTTCCTCTTGTGGGTAGGGGTCTTCAAGATGAAGTAAATGAGTCTTCCTCTTCTTGAACATGTCACCTTTTAGTCTTCACACATATGGCCTTAGGGTTTGGTCGGTGCTTCAGCCATAAGCCATCTGCTTCTTCCCGTATCCGGCGTCTGCTTTTCCTTATCAATAGCTACTTATCAATAGAATCATGTCTGCTTATCAATAGGACCAGGTGTCTGCTTTTCCTTATCAATAGCTACTTATCATTATAATCAGGTGTCTGCTTTTCCTTATCAATAGGACTGGTGTCTGTTCTGCTTAGCAAGCACTTACAACAGACAATTACCTTGTCTAGGCAAGCAAATTCCTCTAACGCAAGTAAATTCCTCTAACGCAAGCAAATTCCTCTAACCCCCCTGTACAACCCCCCTGTACAACCCCCCTGTACATTGGTCAACCCTCTGCATCGATCCCCCCTTTTTCTATAAAGTTAGTAAATTCTTTTACTATATTATTTATGACAGAGTTATCCGCATTCCTTCTATCGATTTCTGAAGTGATCTTGATATACATTGTATTATGCAAGGTACAATCATTAAAATGAGTAGTACTATAACCAACATTAGAAGGCCTTGTTTAAGTATTTCCCTGAACCATCCAGTAACTCCCAGGTTATTTAGCCATTCATCCAATCTGCCTCCAACAACTCTAAGCTCTTGCATATTTTCCTGCAATTTTCGGAGCTTAGAATGAATTGATTCAGAATGGTCAGATAAGTTCATGCAGCACATACCTTTGAAATCCTCACAACCATGTCCATGGGCCAATAATAAAAAGTCAATTGCTGCTCGGTTTTGTAAAGATGCATGTCTTACACTGTCTGTGTCTATGGCAAGCGAGGATATCACAGCTGAAGTTATATTTCATTGCTTAGCCGCCCAACATGCCAAATGATGTATATCTGCCAATGCTTTTCCTGCAGCTACACTTGGTACAAATAATGCTGCCAGAAATCTTGCTGTGTGATTCCAGATTCTCAAAGTGGAATCGCAATTCGGGCCTAATTGCCCAATGGATCGTTTGTGTCTGCGAAGGCTATCCTTCATATCCTGGACTAAATGCCTTTTGGAGGCTGCAAACAGGGACAATTTACCTAGATAACATGGTCCTCCAAAGGGTTTAGAAGAAATTCCTGGCCATGCATTGTCTCCACATATGAAGAAATATCCTGGGGGTAGAGCTTTAGGATATTCATCACTGTACCGTAACATTGGAGATGATCCTGAGCAGTAAGCAGTTATATTATGATACCATGTTTTCTCGCTAGTCACTTTGGTCTCAGGGACTGTGCTTGACCATGTATTAAAAGTTATACAGCTCTGATTAGCTTTGTCAGATCCCAGGAGCTGAAGTTCTTGCATGGGGATAGTAGAATGATTTAAGTTTTTTATTATTACCCCCATTTGGGTCGATGCAACTGTCCAATCGGTCCCATGAGCTCTTTTGACCATTTTGATCACTGTGGTAAGATTTAGAATTGAATCATTCCTTACCCATCCCTGAAAATCAAAGGGGTTCAAGTATGGTATACCAATTAGGCATGTTTGAAAGGGATTTCCCACCTGTGCCAAGGTCAGGCAAAAATCAGTAATCCCAGTCTTGTTTGCCCATGTGAGCCAGAGATATTTAATTTGAATCCTAGTATTGACGTCTTCTATTCTATGGCTTGGACCATGGTATCGATATAAAGGATTAGTATTAATAACTGCTTCATAACCAACTATGTTACTTAAACATGTTTGTCTATTATAATTGGGCCTAGCTTCATACAGTATGTGCAGCACTTGCACTATACTACCCTTATCTCATATCCAGGTAGTAAGTGATAGTCGGATTTATATTCTGATGACAATTGCAACATTGTGTTGACACCCATGGGTCAATCTATTTTTCGTGAGTTAGTTTTAATTTCAGTCTGTCATTGCCGCTTGATATGATTTTCCAGGGTGCCTTTGGAGCCTTCTTGACTTGAGTATGATGAATCCAGACGTTTTGTTCTCTAACTTTGATAGCTGTGAAATTTGTGAGGAGTACTTGGAACGACACTTTCCACCATGGTTTGAGGTCTACTTCCCCTGTAGGTCTGAAAGATTTTATATACACATAATCTCCAGGTTGTATATTATGTACGGGACTATCCAGTCTTCTGTTTCGAGTTCCAGCCACATATTTTTCAATTTTCCTGAGTTGTTTTCCTAACTCTATTATATAATTATTCATAGTCTCTTCTCCCACTTGGAGAGACGTTCCCTGTTGGACCCCATATGGTATTCCATGCAAAATTTCGAAAGGACTCAACCCCTCTCGAGTTCTCTGTTTAGTTCGAATTCTCAACAGAGCTAATGGAAGTGCCTGGGGCCAAGGTAGACTGGCCTCCTGACCCAATTTCACAATTTGTTGTTTAATTAGATGGCTCATTTTCTCAACCTGACCACTTGACTGAAGGTGGTAGGGAGTATGAAGTTGCCAATCAACACCTAAATGTTTGTTAATTTGTTGTACCACTTTTGAAACAAAATGTGGTCCTCTGTCTGAAGATATAGTGGCTGGAATGCCATATTGTGATATTATTTCCTGTAACAATATTTTTGTTACCTCCCAGGCTTGTGCGCTTCTAGTTGGAAAGGCTTCTGGCCAACCTGAAAAGGTGTCTGTTAGTACCAACAAATGTCTATACCCCCTTTTTCTTGGCAGTTCCGTAAAGTCAATCTGCCATTGTTGGCCTGGTCCATTACCTCTGCCAATTTGGCCTAATTTAAGCTTGGGAGTAATTTTGGGATTTGTTTGAAGGCAAAGATCACATTGCTGAGTTACTTGTTGGATGGTAGCATATAAATTTCTAGGTAGGATTTTGTTTATTAAATATTTATGTAAGGCATCCACTCCCCAATGGGTTTTCTGATGTTCATTTTTTATAAGGGCCCATAACAAGCATGAGGGAACAATTAGCCTCCCCTGTGGTGTACTAGCCCACCCTTCCTCATTAAATATTCCATCCTGATCTATAATCAATTTCTGATCTTCCTTATTATAGTTTGGCTTACCTTCCAGAGAAATTTTCCCATCTGGAACTAAAACTCCTTCAATTGTTATCTCACCCTTTGCTGCTTCTTTTGCCTCTCTGTCTGCCAGCTCATTTCCTTCTTCTAATTCTGAGCTCACCTTCTGCTGTGCTTTGATGTGCATAATTGCCACCTTCTCAGGTAGTTGGACTGCTTCCAATAGTCTCAATATTCCTTGTGCATGTTTGATATTTTTCCCATGTGAATTCAACAGTCCTCTCTCCTTCCAAATAGCACCATGTGCATGTACAACTCTGAATGCATATCTTGAATCTGTATAGATGTTTAACCTTTTCCCTTTTGCTAGTTCCAGAGCTCTAGTCAGTGCGGTCAGTTCCGCCTTTTGCGCGGAAGTGTTTATTGGCAAGGGTCCAGATTCTATTACTTCTCTGCAGGTGGTGACTGCATACCCAGCATGTCGCTTTCCACTGGTGATATAGCTGCTTCCATCAGTAAACCAGGTTTCTGTGTTGTCCAAAGGGGTATCTTTCAGGTCTGGGCGACTGGAGTATGTGGCTTCAATGGTGTCCAGTCAATCGTGGTGTACAGGTTCTCCTTCATTTCCACTAAGGAAAGAAGCTGGGTTGACAATGTTAGTTACCACTATCTCTATATCATCTTGTTCCACAATGACAGCTTGGTATCTCAGGAACCTCTGAGGGGAAAGCCAGTGTCCGCCTTTCATTTCCAGTACTGCAGACACTGTATGGGACACTAGCACTGTCATTCTCTGGCCCAAGGTAAATTTGCGTGCTTCTTGGATATTCAGCACGACTGCTGCGACGGCTCTAAGGCACCCAGGCCATCCTCTTGCCGTTACGTCTAACTGCTTAGAAAAATAAGCAACTGCTCGTCGGTATGGACCCAAGTCTTGTGCTAGTATTCCCAGGGCAATCCCTTGCCTCTCATGAGAAAATAGAAAGAATGGTTTGCTCACGTCTGGAAGTCCTAGAGCTGGAGCTGACATGAGAGCATTCTTCAACTGGCCAAAGGCCTGCGTGGCCTCCTTTGCCCATTGGAGGTTTCTATTTCCATTGACAATGAGTGTATATAGGGGCTTTACAAGCAGCCCATAGTTGTAAATCCACAGCCTGCACCACCCTGTCATACCCAGGAAGGTCCGCAATTCTTTTATTGTTCAGGGTTTCGGGGTTTGAGATATTGCTTCCTTACAATCTTGCCCTAAAGTCCGTTGTCCAGCACTAATCTCATAGCCCAGGTAAATCACTTTCTGTTTCACTACCTGAGCCTTTTTCTTAGGCACCCTATATCCCTGGAGTCCCAGGAAATTTAAGAGGCTTACTATCCAAGCCACACACGTTTCTTCTGTCTGGGTGGCAATTAAGATGTCATCTACGTACTGCAGTAGCTTCCCTTCTCCCGGCGGAGCCTCCCAGGATTCTAAGTCTTTTGAAAGTTGTTCTCCAAACAGAGTGGGGCTGTTCTTAAATCCTTGAGGCAGCACCGTCCACATGAGCTGGGTTTTGCGCCCACTCTTAGGGCTTTCCCATTCAAATGCAAAGATTTTCTGGCTGGCTTCGTGGAGAGGGAGGCAAAAGAAGGCATCTTTTAAATCTAAAACGGTAAACCAAGTTAGCTCCGGTGTTAAGCATGTTAGCAAAGTGTATGGATTTGCTACTACAGGGTAAAGATCCTCAGTTATTTTGTTGACAGCTCGTAAGTCCTGTACCACTCGGTATGACCCGTCAGGTTTCTGAACAGGTAAAATAGGGGTATTGAAATCTGACTGGCACTCCTTTAACAGTCCCAGTTGTAGGAAATTCTCAATTATTGAGTAAATTCCTTCTTTATCTTTCTTTTTCAGAGGGTACTGTTTAATCCTGACTGGCTGTTTTCCCTCCTTGAGCTTAATCTGTATCGGGGGTGCATTTTTGGCCCTCCCAGGTATGTTTGTGGCCCATACCCCTGGGAATACTTGGTCCAATACATCTTCCCTGATTTCTTCCACAACATGATTGGCAATTAAAACTAAACTTAACATCTCTATATATTGTTGGCCATTTACTTTTAAAGTAATCTCGCCTCCTCTGAAAGTAATAATTGCTCCCAAATGTTCCAGTAAGTCTCTCCCTAGGAGAGCTTTTGGGGAATTAGGCATATATAAGAATTTATGAATGCCCCATTGCTTTCCCAATTGATATTTCAATGGTTTACAAAAATACACCTTCTCACTTTGGCCAGTTGCCCCTTTTACCATAATATAATCATCCCCTAAGGGCATTAAGGCTTTGTTTAAAACAGAATATGTTGCGCCCGTATCAACCAAAAATTCCACCTCCTTCTCCTCGTCCCCTAGCTTCATCATAACCAGTGGATCTGCTAGGGAAGATTCCTCTCGTTCTCATCATTCTTCCTTCACATGCGCAACCACCCTTCCTTTAGTAGCCCTGTTTGGACGGCGGTTCTTTTTGTTTTCCGGACATTCGTTCTTCCAATGTCCAAACTTTTTACACAATGCACATTGATCTCTACCCAGTTGGGGTCGTTGTCTCTTGTCTCTTCTTCCCCCTTCTTCCACTACTGCCATCAATCTTCGTATTTCTTGCTTATAACCTTCCTCCCGGTTACTGAATACTCGCCATGCTTCGTCCAGCAAAATTTCTAAATTTCTGCCTTCTGTTGGTCGTAACTTTTGGAGTTTCCTCCTAATGTCCCCAGTAGTTTGTCCTAAAAATAAAGATACTAATTGCTGTATTCCTATCTCTGATCCAGGGTCTAATGGTGTGTTACAGCGCATAGCATCTCTTAATCGATCTAAGAATTCCAATGGTGATTCTGAAGGGCCTTGTTTCACTGCATATAGTGCTGACCAGTTTATGGTTTTTGGTATTGCCCTCTCGACTCCTTTTACAATCCATTCTTGGTAAGCTTGTAATTTTTCTAACTCTGCCAAACGGTTGGGATCCCATTTTGGATCCTGAAGTGGAAAAAATTCCCTTACATCTTCTTGTTTTACTTTGTAATAGTCTTCAGCTAGTTCTCTTGCTGTTTTTAGTATCAATTGTTTTTCTGTTTCTGTCATTGCTTCTAATAATAACTGCATGTCACTCCAATCTGGATTATGTTGTTTTATAATGAACTGCAAATGTTTTGTAGCACTTACGGGATTGTTACAATAATCCTTTGCCACCTTTCTCCATATTTCCAAATCCAAGGTGGAGAACGGTACTTTAATCAGCACTGGAGTTCCTTCAGGACCTACTGCTTCCCGAAGAGGTGCTTGCAGTACATGTCTTTGCTGGTTTTGTCAGGTTCGTGAGGAGACCGGACTTCCCAGGGGAGTAATGGTGTCTTCTGAGTCCGTGTCCACCTGTCCCTTTGGTGGGGGTTTAAACACATCTATTAATTCCTGGTTTGCATCTTGGTAAATTTTATCCTGTTTAATACATCTCTGACCTATATGACACGATGAACAGCATCGCTTAGGCTTAATTTTTTTCTTTATTACCCCTTTCAAGGGCTAATACCAAGGGATCCTGGGGTGGTATTATCCCACAGGCTCTTTGCCATTCTGGGTGGTTTCAGAGAGTGAAGAACATATCTGCATATGATACTTCATCCTACTTCCCTTCTTAAAAATAACATTAATTGTAACATAGTATTATAATCCAGTGTCCCATTAAGTGGCCACTTCACCTTGTCTTCTAATTTATAGAGAGGCCACCATTGGTTACAGTACTTAATCAGGGTTTTCTTATTTTCTGAGCCCTCGGGCCCTGTAATTTCTTTCCAATTTACCAAAATACACCCTAAGGGGCTCTTTCTTAATATTTCTTTACTTTGGTTTATTCCCATTTTACTTTCTCCTTTGTAATCACGTCTCCTCAAACTTCTTTGATACTTTTACAAACACGTTGTCAGGTTTTTCTCACTTCCCGAGAACTCCTCAGGACTCTGTGGCTCCACCACAGATTAATCCACTTATCTTAGTTCCAAGAAATGGCCAGCCAGAAATTTCTGATTATCCAGAACAATATCTAGCCCACCGGAATTTTGTGTGACTAAAAAACTTTGCAGTAGACACGTTGTCACCACATACTGTTACAGTCACACAGCCACAATATCCACGTGAAATGCAGCCACGCTCCCACACAAGGCACACAGCCACAATGCCACCGTCACGTCCACTTAGCTCCCACAAGGTCCACAATGCCACCATCACGTCCACTTAACTCCCACAAAGCACACAGCCACAATACCACCGTCACATCCACTTAACTCCCACAAGGTACCCACGCGGAATGCCACCGTCACATACAGTTACACTCCCACAATACCACTGTACACTTCACTCCCACAAGGCACACCTAGAATCTTGGTGTCTGGTGTGAAGCTAGCCAACATAGGAGGGGCAGTTGCACCCTCCCCTAATTTTAAACTGCCTTTAGTTACAAACAAGACACACAAGACAACAGACAGGAAACATAAACACTTCGTCCGTCTCTGGCCGCTCTCCTCGCGGAGAATACGGAACCGTGGATTAGGATTCTGCACTCGCTTCGTAGCAATGCCACATCATACAAGGGTACACACGGCATCCCATACATTCACACAGCGGTTTCGCTTACCCTCCTCTTGGCTCCCGAAATCGGAGATGCAGCCAAAACCTGGAACTCGCTTAGTTTATGGCAGCCCCTGCTGGCGAATTTCTGAACTCACCCGACCCACCACCAGGGTCGCTAGCGGCCGCTCTGTTGGTCGGCAAGTCCCCCGCCGTTTGCAAGCCCTACCTACCAAGGGGAACTACACTGTGCGCCAGACGTCTCTGCGCGCCTTACCAGCAGCCCCGGGTCAAGCGTATGACTTATAGACCCCCAAAATTACTAAAATAAATTTCAAGCATACCGGTTTTCCGCAGCCGGCACAGGTTTTTGTCTGTCCCCGCAGTGAGCGGACGAGAAGCGGAGCTCCTCCAGGCAAGAGGCCTGGGGCGCCCAGGATATCCGTCTCCCAGTCGGTCCTGCAGTTGACAGAGATCTCCTGGCTGGCTCGCCAAGTTGATGCGCGGATAGACTCCACAACTCGTTAAAAGTTGTAAAGTAGGTATGCTTTTATTCAGCGCTGAGATGCACGGGGATAATTCGTCAAAGTCATGCATGCCTCAGTGTTGTTTCCCTCTACATTTATCCTCTAAAGTTACAAGGTTGCACAATACGCCTATACATATTCATATTCTATCCCCGCTTCGTATTATAATGACCTAGAAAGTCCTCTGCGCATGCGCAGTGCCCCCTCTGGTCATGGGCAGGGCTCTCAAGATGAAGTAAATGAGTCTTCCTCCTGTGGGTAGGGGTCTTCAAGATGAAGTAAATGAGTCTTCCTCTTCTTGAACTTGTCACCTTTTAGTCTTCACACATATGGCCTTAGGGTTTGGTCGGTGCCTCAGCCATAAGCCATCTGCTTCTTCCCGTATCCGGCGTCTGCTTTTCCTTATCAATAGCTACTTATCAATAGAATCATGTCTGCTTATCAATAGGACCAGGTGTCTGCTTTTCCTTATCAATAGCTACTTATCAATAGAATCATGTCTGCTTATCAATAGGACCAGGTGTCTGCTTTTCCTTATCAATAGGACTTGGTGTCTTTGTTCTGCTTAGTAAGCACTTACAACAGACAATACCTTGTCTAGGCAAGCAAATTCCTCTAACGCAAGCAAATTCCTCTAACCCCCCTGTACAACCCCCCTGTACATTGGTCAACCCTCTGCATCAATATAGGACATCCTTATATATGAGGCTACACATGAATTACATCATTTTCCAGAAAGTTTCCCACATGCATACAAAAAATGTGATGGTGGTCTTTAAGGGTCCTTTACTTCTCCCAACAATATTCATAACTTCTGGCAGTCTTTGAAGCACCAGCTTAATGGGTTTATTAACACCACAAACATAGCAATCATCCGGTCCTTCTACTTATCAGGTAGTTTAACTGTGCCCATCCTGGACATCTGCTCGTCCCAGATACTCCCCATCTCCGGTCCTGTTTTTCCATTCTGCTTTTCTTACACCTTTTGTACTAAGGTCCTAAGGACCTGAAACTATGTCAGTTACCTTCAAGCACTGCAGTTATTTTCCATTACAAAGCCATCAAACTTAACATTACTTAGAACTGATTACATTTTGTGCTTTTGTGCCTCCTTGTCTCAAATCCTCCCTTTTTCTGCCCTTTTGCAAATTCTTTTGCAGCGTTTTATAGACAACCATTACCACCTAGAGTCTTTTTGAAATAGTATTTCTTTTCCAAACTTCATAACTTACTATACCACAAGTAATCAATATTAAAACAATTAATATCAATATTCCTGAAACCAATTGTCTTAACCAGGAGAGATCAGGTAACCATGAAGTTAACTTTTTCCATATTTCTTCAAACCCCCAGGAGATATCATCCTTGGCCATTTTATGAAATATTTTAGTTTGTTCTGGCCACCCTGAAAAAGTATTTGTTAACACCAACAAATATTGGTCTCGGTTATTCAGAAAAATTTATTTGCCAGTGCTGTCCCGGATAACTTCCTCCCCAGTTGTACCAATTTGATTTCTATTTTCAATTTTAGGATTATTCTTGAGAAAGAGCTGATGTTGTCACTAATTGAACTATGGTATATAGATTCCTTCCTTCAATTTGTTCATCTAAGTATTTATACAAGGAGTTGCTACCCCAATGAGTTTTATTATGTTCTTCCTGAACTAGATTCCAGAGTTGGGTATAGGGGATTACAATTCGCCCATCAGGTATCTGAACCCAGTCTTCTTTGTTTTCTTCTCCTTTGAGATCTCCAGTCAATTTTCTGTCGTACTTTGAATATCTAGGTTTAGATTTCTCAATTGTTAGTTTGCCATCAGGGATTAAGGGAATGAGTTTAGATTGTTCAGCTTCTTCTTTGGCTTCAAAATCACTAAATTTCACCTTGTTGATGCCCTCGACAGTATATAATAGCTACTTCCTCAGGTAGCTGAACAGCTTTTGGTAGTTGTAGAATTTCTGTAGCATGTTTCTGCTGTGTGTTCAAAGGTCCTTGTTCTTTCCAGATGGCACCATGTGCATGGACCACACCAAATGCATATTTAGAATCAGTCCAGATATTTATCCTTTTGTCTTTAGCCAATTCCAGAGCATGTTCCAGAGGTTTCTTTCAAATCTGGTTGGCTTGAGTATACAGTCTCTATATTGGCCAAGCTGTCATGTGTTAATAGTTCTGTTTGTTGTTCCTGCAAAAGGATGCTGGATGGACAACATTAGTGACCCCAATTTCTATATCATGTTGCACAAGGGTGGCCTGGTATTTTAAAAAAACACGAAGGAGATAACCAGTGGGCTTCTTTCTGTTCCAGGATTGCTGATACAACATGGAACACTAGTACAGTAATCTTTTGTCCCAAGGTAAATATGCGGGCCTCTTCAATATTCATGACAACTGCTGCCACAGCTCTTAGGCATCTGGGCCATCCTTTGCTCGCTTCATTCAGCTGTTTTGAAAAATACACCACTGCCCTCTTACAGGATCCTAGTTTCTGAGTAAGGACCACCAAAGCTATTCCCTGTTCTTCATAGGAATATAGCCAAAAGGATTTGGTCACATCCAGAAGTCACGGAGCTGCAGCTCTCATTAGCTCTGTTTTTAAATTTCTAAAGCCCTCCTCTGCTGAATCAGTTCATTCCAGAGAGGGGTTTCTTTTAACAGTTCATATAGTTGTCTTACCAGAACACCATAATCATGCATCCAAAGTCTGCATCATCCAGTCACTCCCAGGAATGTCTGGAGCTCCTTAATGGTCGACGGTCATGGAGTTTGACAAATGGCTTATTTTCTAGCAGTTCCAAGTTCTCTCTGTCCTCTTTGTTATTTCATATCCTAGGTAGGAAACTTTGATTTGGATTGGTTGGGCCTTTTGTCTGGTTACCAGTTTCACCTCATCCTGTAACAGGATGTATCTCTTGATTAACTAACCCTCCTTAAGGCATTCAAGCAGTTAAACAAAGTACCCCTTTAATTAGCAAAACGTTTGAGACATTCAAGTAGTTAAACAAAGTACCACTTAAAGTAACAAAGCGTTTGATTAAGAAGGATTATTCCTTTGTTTCTTCTTCTCTTTCATCATTGTATTGACAGGAACATCTATCATAATCTGATCATTCTTATACACTCTACACATGATAAAATGATTTCAAGGATTTTCAATTCCACCCAAAGTACAATGATGACAAGGACTCCTAAGTTGCTGACACGAATCATTCCTATATATCTCACACTATGTCAGGATTTTCCCATTCAAAAGCAAATAAATTCTGGTTTTCTTTGGCCAATGGTAAGCAAAAGAAAGAATCCTTAAATCAAAGGTAGCAAATAATTTCATATTCAATTTAGTCAATAAGGTATACGGATTACCTATTACTGGATAAATATCCTCTACAAATTTGTTGATTCCTGAGGTCTTGAACCGATCTGCAACTTTTCTTTACTGGCAAGATAAGAGTATTATATTCCAATTCACATGCAATTAATAATTTATTTTTTACAATTTATCAATGCTTTTTTTTAAATTTCTTTTCCTACAATTTTAGGGGATATTGTTTTATTCTAATTGGGCTGCCCCCCCTTTTTATTTCTACTTTAACAGGCAAAGCATTTTTTGCCTTACCTGGAACTTCAGGTGCCCATGCTCCCAGATATACCTGATTAAGTATTTCTTCTATTTCAGGGAGGTTCTCCTGTTTGCTTTATCTGTTGAATTAAAGATAAACTCAAAACTGCAATTAATTGTTTTTTAACTGTTAATTCCATTTTGCCTTCTTTAAATGTTGCTTCTTTCCCTAATGAAGATTTCAGAGAATTTAGCATGCATAAAAATTTTATGCATTCCTATTTTTTTTCCCAATTTGTACTTTATTGGTTTCAGAAAGAATGCCTCTTTTTGTCTTCTTTTTTTTTTTCCTTTTTTTTTTCTTGATGGCCAGTAGCTCCCACATCTGTAACAAATTCTTTTCTCTCTGATTTAACGCCTAATAAGTTGCTCCTGTATCCACTAAAATTCCACTTTATTTCCTGTAGTCCCTAGTTTTAATTTAACCAGTGGATCTGCTAGGGTAGATTCCCCAGGTCCCTTGTCAGTCTAGTTCCAGTTCAGCCACTGGAGCCACCCCATGGCACTCCCCCCCACGGGCAGTCTCACTTCAAACGTTCAAAACTCCCCACAGCACACAGACACCGATCCGGTCCCATAGGAGAAGAACCCACTTCTCCCACCTTTGCCCAACATTCCTCCTCCACCAGTTTCAAAGCAACCACTGTAGCCGTGCCTATAGCACGACCTAGCTCACTCCTGTCCACATTTATTCAACAACCCCTCAGTCCCGTCTGTCAACATGTCTGTTCCCGCTTGTTTGCCTGCCCCAGCGCTCATCGTGCTCAAACACGGAAGCTGCTCCAGCTCCCCTCCTTTCCCTCTTGGTTTTTCTTTTTGTTTTTGTTTTTGTTTTTTTTAACAGCTGCTCACCGTGCTCTGCAGGGGTTACAGATGCCTGCCTCTGCAACAGCACTTCTGGTTTAACCCTTTCTTAACTCTGAATATGAATGTGCTGATTGTTGCCAGTGATAGCAATCTCCTCCTCCTTTTCAATATCTGATAGGACAGATAAAGAGGGTGCTCCTCTTGGAGGTATCTGTGATATATAAGTTTCCTATTTATTTTCCTGATTGCTGGGTTTTTTTTTTTTAAACTTTTAAACATCATTCCCCCAATATCACAGGCTGAACAACATCTCTCCAGCTTAGCTTTCTGTTTTACCCTGTCCTTTTCCAAAGCCAAAATTAGGGATATGGAAGAGCTATATTAATTTCACATTCTGTCTGCCACTCTGGATTGTTTCTTAAAGTGAAAAACATATCTGTATATATTACTTCATCCCATTTTCCTGGCCACCTCAAAACCAACATTCATTGTAACAGTGTTCTTATCTTCCAAAGTATATAAAGGCCACCATTGGTTACAATATTTTATCAATGTTTTCTTGTTTACCGAGCCCCCAGAAGACCCTCCCAGTTCTTTCCAATGTGCCAAAATGTAACCCAATGGGCTTTTCTTCAGAATTCCCTTGTTTTGACCGGCTCCCATTTCAAACAGTCTTTTACAAATCTCTATAGCTTCTCTTTCCCAGTGCTCTGCAAATGCACTTAAGAAGTATGAGAGCACCTACACACAAGTTTTATGATATTCTCAGGGGGTTCAATAAAATAATATCTCTGAGTTCTGCAGATCAACTCCCCTGTTGTTAGATCATAGTTTTGCTTCCATCAAAATTTACACTGTCCTAGTATCCACGGCAGGTTCCACTGTTCAGAAGTTATTATGCACCCATATGTGAGGCTACAAGCCTCTGGTATTGAGTGTAAAGTCCAGGTCTCAAGACTAGGACTACAGATATTAGAGGTTATACTTGTCTTATACAGACACTGGGGCTCAGAGGGAACTCTTCTTAACCCCCCCCCCCATTACCCACAGTTTACTTTTGTCTACTCCTTCCCCACGGCTTAAACACTGTAATCTTTAACACTAAGGTTGGTAGCTATGCTATGTCTCAGTCACACAGAAACACAAACACACTTACACATGGGATCCCACACACACTATGGTTCCGCTTACCCTTCTCCTGCTTCTTATGGTAGCAGGTCTGTTCTGGTTCCCCAAATTTGAGATGCAGCGGAGACCTGGTGGGTTCACCTACCCTTCACCTGCTTCCACTACTGTCATTAGCAGGTCCTTCCTGGCTCCCATAACTTGGGATGCAGCAAAAACCTGGACTCACCCGATCCACCCTCAGGATCGCTAGTGGCCACTCTATTGGTGGGCGAGTCCCCTGCTTGCAAGCCTTATCTACCAAGGGGAACTACGCTGTGCACCACATGTCTCTGTGCACCTTACCAGCAGACCTGGGCCACGTGTATGCCTTACAGGCCCCCTAAATTACCTAAATTTTAAGCATACCATTTCTCCGCAGCTGGCACAGGTTGTTGTCTGTCCCCGCAGTGAGTGGACGAGAAGCAGAGCTCCTCCAGGCAAGCGGCCTGGGGTGCCTAGGATGTCTGCCCCTCAGCCGATCCTGCAGCCAAACAGAGGTCTCCTGCCTGGCTCGCCAAATTGATACGCGGATTGACTCCACAACTCGTTAAAGTTGTAAAGTAGGTATGCTTTTTATTCAGCGCTGAGACGCACAGGGATAATTCCTCAAAGTCATGGGTACCTCAGTGTTGTTTCCCTCTACATTTATTCTCTAAAGTTATATATATTCATAAGGTTGCACAATACGCCTATACATATTCATGTCCTATCCCGGATTCGTATTAAAATGAGCTAGAAGGTCCTTTGCACCTGCGCAGTGCCCCCTCTAGTCATGGGCAGGGGTCTCAAGATGAAGTAAATGAGTCTTCCTCCTGTGAGTAGGGGCCTTCAAGATGAAGTAAATGAGTCTTTCTCAAACTTTTCACCTTTTAGTCTTCATGTATGGCCTTAGGGTTGTGTCAGTGTCCCAGCCATAAACCATCTGCTTCTCCCCCTTATCAGTAGATTCAGGTGTCTGCTTTTTCTTATCAATAGCTGCTTATGAATAGAATCAGGCGTCTGCTTTTCCTTGTCAATAGAACCAGGTGTCTTCTTTTCCTTATCAATAGAACCAGGTGTCTGCTTTTCCTTATCAATAGTTAGTGCCTTTGTTCTGCTTAGTAGGCATGAGAGGTACAGACAATACTTTTGTTTAAGCAACCGAATTCCTCTAACACCCTTGTACATTGGTTAAGCCTGTATCAGTGTGAGCCTGTGGGACAGCTCAGGTCTTAGCTAGTCTTCCCAATAGCAGCCCCTCTGGTGCTCACTTCTGAGGTGGACCTTCTTAAACTTAAAAAGCCACAAAACGTATCACGTGGAACATAATCAGATGTGAATAATTTTTTATTGCTTTTGTCATGATCCTAATCTGAACCACTGCTTTAGTAGTAGGGAATGTATTTACTGCTGACATTGTATATGGGGTTTCCACCAGGCTGACAGTGGATGAACAGATAGTGCAATTGAGGTGGAAAAGGCTGCCTCTCTTTATCGCTCCTCTGTTTTGCTGAGTATTTTAATTAAAACCAGATAGAGGAAAGTTTTCCACAAAGTTTCCTTTTTTTAGTGATTTCACCTCCTGTTGAAAATTGCATTAAGATGTAACATCGAAGGGATGATGTCAAGAGGGATGAATGCTTCTTTTAGCTGCTATGAATAGTCTTCTCATTAGTTAAGTGTTGACTTTATAATTAACAGAAAATTACATGTTTCTGTTATTTTCTATCCAGTTTCCCAAGCTATAAATTAACATTTCACCACTTTGCATAACCTTTCAAAATGGATAAGGGAGGTTTGGCTGATAAATTGTGTAAAATCACATTTATTTGGAGATATTTACTGTAATGAACAAAGTGGAAAATCACCTTCCTAACCCTTTGGTCTTCTTTTATCTGCTCCCTCTTTCCCTGGTTTTGCAGTTCTTGATTTTTCTTTTTGCTGCCCTTAGAAAGATTTTTAATTATTTTTTTTTTTTAAATGAATAATTGTCCTGGAGGGGTTTGTTCCACAGCTGTGCTTTAGTTGTATTTTGTAAGTGTTGCAAAATATTTAATTCCTTTCCTGCCTGTTGCTTGTGGGCAGTGGAGCTGATGAGTTACTAAATGAGTGATGTCTGGGTGGTGGGATGTTTGAGGGGATGGTGGGGTGTCAGGAGGGGAGAGAAGAGCATCTTGCCTCTGGTTCATCCCTTTGACTTGAGTCTGTAATCCAGCTCCAGAAGAGAGTCCATCTTCCAAAATTCAGCTTAAAAAAAGGGTGCTTTGCCATCTTAGCATAGAGACCGTAAGCAGGGTGGGTGTAGGAAAGGCACCCAGTGTTGGTTCTGGCAACAGGTCTCCTGTGATGTGTGGTTGGGTCCCACAGTGCTGAGGGCTGGTTGGCAGCTGCCAGCATCTGTTTTGTGAAGACAAAGCTTGTTAGGCACCAGGGCAACAGTGCACAGTGCTTGTTTTGAAAGATGAATCTGTTATCCTCTCAAGCAAATAGTCTCTGACATTAGCTATTGAGGCTAAAGTATATTTCACTGATTGCATCTCAATGCCAAGTACTATATTAGGACATGTGTTCTTTAATGGGAGCAGCTAAGTGGTTGCAGGTTTCTCCCTAAAGGTCTTTTGGGCCAAGGGTTTGGCTGCAGGTGCAGTGGGCAGGTTGCAAAAAGAGCAGATGATGCCAAAACCCTATTATAAGTTGGGGTTTGCCTTTTTTGCCATGTCCTTCCTGAGATAACTCATCTCGGACATTGGTATGTCCTTGAGAGTATAAAAGGTGTGTGGCAAAGCCCCAAGTAGGCATGCAGTCTCTTAACTCTGGATGATAGTTTATCACTAGCTGGGAAACAGTCTGTAATTGAGTGTGTAAGAAGAGTCAAAGCATACTACTTAGTTGAGTGCTATGACCATATCTGTTTCCCACTCTCTTAATCTGAGAAAAGTAGCTTTATTCTTTTTCTATTTTTCTGGCCTTTTATACCCACTTTGCTCCCATTCTGTGTCAAGATAAATGAGACAGGGACTAAGCAGGGGAGAGGGATGGTCCTGAGTGTGATATTTGTGCATTTCTGTATTATTCCTGAGTACTAATTGGATATGGATCAAGTGTGTGTTCACATTTGTCAGATTAGCCAGAGAGGCCATGTACCCTGAAGTTCACACTAGCTGCTGAGAGCAGACTTTTACCTGATCTGAAATTGACAATGGCTGATCCAGCAAAAAGTAAAATTAGTCCAGACACAATACCTGATCAAGCAGAAATCCTGCTAATATGAAGTTAACCATCAGTACTTTACAATGTGTGGTATTTTCTGTACAGTACCAAGAGTTGTAAAGCTGGATTTATTCAATCAGTGGAGCACATCTACTGCTTGTGGCAGGAGCTGCCAAATTTATAACCAAACATGGTTGCATAATGCCATGCCTTTTCCAGATTGTCATGCATGTGCTGGAAATAAGCGGTTACCTGAGAAAATAGAAAAGTGCACCTGGAAACTTAAGTCTCCCTGTTTAACATGAACCCATTTTAAATATGTCAAGGAGGGCAGCTGTAGTATTTGACCTTTTCCTGCCATATCTTAGAGTGATGACTCCCGCAATGTCAAGAGAAGGTAATGAAGTCTCTCCACCATGATGTCTGTGCAGCTGAAGTTTTCAGGTCAAACATGCTGTGCAGTTGTCCCGGGTTCAGCTGTAGCAGTCATTTTTCTCTTTCTTAGTAGCTGGTTCAGTGCATAACCAAGTTTAACCATGTGTCCTGGGTTTAGCAGTGGCAGTCATTTTTCTCTTTCTTGGTAGCTGGTGCAGTGCTGTGTTTTGGCTTTCAGGCTGGGAACAAAGTTGATAAAAATGATGTTTTGGTTTGGCCAAGGACTTTGTGAGCCTCATGCTCTGCCAGGGAGGAGGGAAGCTGGGAGGAAGCAGAGACAGGACACCTGACCCAAACTGACCAAAGAGGTATTCCATACCACAGCACGTCATGCCCTGGATGTAACTGAGAGTGAGCCGGAAGGGCTAAGTGAACTGCAGGGTTGGAGCAGGTATCAGTCGGTACTTGGTCGGGCTGGGGGGGCAAGTTATCGGTCGGCGGGTGGTGAGGTGTTGCATTCTCTTCCCTTGTTATTTCCTTTATCATTATTGGTGGTAGCAGTAGTGATTTGTGTTATACCTTAGGTACTAAACTGTTCTTATGTCAACCCGTGGGAGTTGCATTCTTTCTGATTCTTCTCTCTGTCCCTCCAGGAGTGGGGGGGGGGGGGGGGCAAGAAGAGGGGGGAAGTGGGTGAACAAGTTGTCTGGCTGGCTGGGGTTAAACCACGACACCATGACAAGTGCAAGGTCCTACAGCTGGGTCGGAGAAATCCCAGGCACAGCTACAGGTTGGGCAAAGAAGAGATTCAGAGCAGCCCTGCGGAGAAGGACTTGGGGGTGCTGGTCGATGAGAAAATGAACATGAGCCAGCAATGTGCGCTTGCAGCCTAGAAAGCCAACCGTTTCCTGGGCTGCATCAAAAGGCGTGTGACCAGCAGGTCGAAGGAGGTGATCCTGCCCATCTACTCTGCTCTTGTGAGACCTTACTTTGAGTACTGTGTACAGATCTGGTGTCCTCAACATAAAAAGGACATGGAACTGTTGGAACAAGTCTAGAGGAGGGCCACAAGTATGATCAGGGGACTGGAGCACCTCCCATATGAAGATAGGCTGAGAAAGTTGGGGCTGTTCAGCCTGGAGAAGGCTGTGTGGAGACCTCATAGCAGCCTTCCAGTATCTGAAGGGGGCTTGTAAGTATGCTGGGGAGGGACTATTCATTAAGAACTATAGTGATAGGACAAGGGGTAATGTGTTCAAACTTAAACAAGGGAAGTTCAGATTGGATATAAGGAGGAAATTCTTTACTGTGAGGGTGGTGAGGCAGTGGAATGGGTTGCCCAAAGAAGTTGTGAATGCAGTGTTCAAGGCTAGGTTGCACAGAGCCTTGGGTGACATAGTTTAGTGGGAGGTGTCCCTGCCCATGGCAGGGGGGTTGGAACTAGATGATCTTAAGGTCCTTTCCAACCCTAACTATTCTATGATTCTATGTGTCGCTCAGCTAAGTGGACCATGATAGAGAGATGCATCCAGTCCCTGAGTGAATCAGACATTCTAGAGATATTTTTTTGTAGGCCGGATGCTAGGTATGGACCCATAGATCCAGATGAAGTTGTATGTACATGACCCATGTGGCGGAAACTTACACGGAGTGTATCATTGTCATCTCCTGACCTAGGAGTTCAAACAGGAGAGACAATCTTTGTGATCTGTTCAGCTCCCCATGTGTACCAGCCCGTGTATCACCTATTAACAGAAGACACCCTGATGCTCGAGAGAGAAGATATAGGAGGTACATGACACCGGAACAGCAGAGCAACCAACAGGTGGATAAAGCTGCTAAAATTAAAGTGGCTCAGATGGATTTAGATTGGCAACATAAGAGTGAATTATTTTTAATCTGGTGGGCCCATGACACCTCAGGCCATCAAGGCAGAGATGGAACGCTTGCTCACTCCCCCTCCTTCTTCATCCCTCCACTCCCAGAGTTATGGGAAGGAGAATCGAAGGAATGTAGCTCCTACGGGTTGAAGATAAGAGCAGTCCTGTAACTAAGGTATAATGCAAAAACACTACTACTACCACCAATCACCAATGATAATAATGATCAGGGAAAATAATGCAATTGCTCACCACCTCCTGACTGATGCCCATCCTGACCCGAGCAGTGATCTGTGGCTTCTGGCTAACTCCCCCCAGTATATATATGGGGCATGATGTGCTGTGGTATGGAATACCTCTCTGGCTAGTTTGGGTCAGGTGTCCTGTTTCTGCTTCCTCCTGGCTTCCCCTCCTCCCTGGCAGAGCATGAGACTAAAAAAGTCCTTCATCGGAGTAATCATTACCTAGCAAGGACTAAAAAAAAACCCACAGTGTTATCAGCACTGTTCTCAGAATAACGTTGAAAACACGGCACTGTACCAGTGTTCTGGGTTTAGCAGCAGAAGTTATTTTTTCTCCTTCCTGGTAGCTGGTGCAGTGCTGTGTTTTGGCTTTCAGGCTGGGAACAAAGCTGATAAAAATGATGTTTTGGTTTGGCCAAGGACTTTGTGAGTCTCATGCTCTGCCAGGGAGGAGGGGAAGCCGGGAGGAAGCAGAGACAGGACACCTGACCCAAACTGACCAAAGAGGTATTCCATACCACAGCAAGTCATGCCGAGGGGGGAACTGGGAGGTACCTGGAAGGACAGGGGGTCGGCCGGGTCGGACTGGTGGTTCGGCGCGTGGTATTGTACTCCTTTCCTTTGCTATTTTCTCTTATCATTGTTGTCGTTGGTGGTAGCGGTGGTGATTTGTATTGTACATTAGTTGCTAGACTGTTCTTATCTCAGCCCGTGGGAGTTGCATTCCTTCGATTCTCCTCCCCACCCCTCTGGGAGCAGGGAAGGGGGGGGGGGGGCAGCCCCTGAGGAAGGGGTGGGGACTAATGTGGGCCTCAATTGCTTCCAGCCTGGCACCACTCACTGGGAATAAGTGCACAGGCTGTCTTGGCTGGGTTTAAACCACGACAACCAGCTACTCAGTAGGAGAAAAATGACTGCTATTGCTGAACCCAGGACACTGCCATCTCCTTCAGTATTCTTGGGTGTATCCCATCTAGTCCCATGGGCTTGTGTATGCTTAAGTGGAGCAGGAGGTCTCTAGCTATTTCTGCATGAATTATGGGGACTTCAGTCAGCCGCTCCCCAGCTCTGCCATCCAACTCAGGGAACTGAGTACCCTGAGGATGGCTGGTGTTACTATTAAAGACTGAGTTAAAAGCAACGTCAAGTACCTCAGGCTTTTCCTTATTTTCAGTCACTATGTTTCCCTTGTATCCAGTAGAGGGTAGAGATTCTCCTTGGCCCTCCTTTTGCTACTAATATATTTGAAAAAGTACTTTTTATTATCTTTTATGGCAGTGGCCAGATTTAGTTCCATCTGTGCCTTTGCTTTTCTAACTTTCTCTCTACATAAATTAATAACATCCTTCTACTTTTAATGGGGTTGCTGCCCTTTCTTCCACAGGTGATAAATTCTCTCTTTTTTTTTTTTTCTTTTTCCCTGAGTTCTAGCAGTATCTCCCTGTTTTGCTAGGGTGTTTTCTTCTCTGCAGGTTTGGTTTTTGGCATGTAGGGAATGCCTGCTCCTGCACCTTCAGGATTTTATTCTTGAAGAGCGTCTAGCTTTCCTGGACCCTTTTGTCCTTCAGTAATGTTTCTCAAGGAATTCTGCCAGCCAGTGTCTTAAACAGGCTGAAGTCATCTGTCCGGAAGTCTAAGATGGAGGTTTTGCTGACCTTCTTCCTGATTTCACCAAGGATTGAAAATTCAGTCATTTTGTGATTGCTTTGCCGAAGATGGTCTCCAACCATCACATCACCCACCAGTCCTTCTCTGTTTGGAACAGCAAATCCAGCTAGGCATCTCCTCTAGTTGGTTCATTAACCAGATGGATTAGGAAGTTATCTTCCACACCCTCCAAGAACCTCCTAGGATTGTTTCTTTTTTGCTGTGTTGTACTTTTAGCAGGCATCTGGTAGGTTGAAGTCCTCCACGAGAACAAGGGCAAGCGATCGTGGAAATTCTTCCAGTTGTTTGAAGAACACTTCATCTGTAGCTTTATCCTGGCTGCGTGGTCTATAACAGCCTCCTACCAGGATATCAACTTGATTGGTCTTCCCCCGATCTTTACCCACAAACTTTCAGCCTTCCCACTCACAACATTAAGTTCAAGGCAGTCGGTGCACTCCCTGACATGCAGTGCAACCCCACCACCTCTTTTTCCTTGCCTATCCCTTCTGAAGAGCCTGTAGCCATCCATTGCAGCACTCCAATCATGTGAATCATTCCACCATGTTTCTGTGATGCTGATTATGTCATTATTTCCCTGCTGCACAATGACTTCTAGCTCCTCCTGTTTGTTGCCCATGCTGCAGGCATTGGCATAGATGTATTTAAGTTGCCCTGTGAATCTGGACTACAACAGCGGCATGCTACCCCATGGCTTATGTCTAGCGAGCCTGGTGTTATTCCCTTCTGACTTCAAACCTAGTTTAAAGATCTCCCTATAAGCTCTGCTAGCTCTTGGGCTAGATTCCTTTTTCCCCTTTGGGACAGGTGTACCCTATCTGCTGCCAGCAGGCCTGGTGCTGTATAAACTGACCCATGGTCAACAAACCCAAAATTCTGGTGCTGACACCAGTCATGGAGCCAGGAATTAATTAATGCGATTCTTCTGATGTAACCATTGATATTGTTTGTGACTGGCAGGATGAATGAGAAACACTACTTGGCTCCTGAACCTGTTGCCCCAAGGCCCTTGAAGTCCTTGGGTCCCCTCAGGCTTCTTGAGGAGATTTCTTCATTGCCCACCTGGAAGGCTAATAAAGGATAGTAGTCACAGGGCCATACCAGATGAGTGAATTTTCTGGTGATGTCTATTACCCTGGCCCCACGGAGGCAACAGACTCCCCTGTGAGTCTGATAAGGCAGGCATATGGGGCCCTCTGTTGTTCTTACGGTGGAGCCACTAAACACCACCACCCTTTTTCTTTTTTTTTTTTTTTAGTACAGCTGGTCGTAAAAACAATGTGCTCTCTGACTTTTCTGTGGGAACTCTTCTAACTTGGATGATCCCTTATCATCATCTTCCTCACTTTCCTGATCCTGAAGTACCAGGGCCTCATATCTATTGTAAAGGGGCACTTGGGAAGATGACGTGAGCTGGGGGTTAGTATGCCGTCTACTACAAGCAGGAACCTATTTCCAACCTCCCTTGTCTCCTAGGTTCCTTCCATCTACCTGATGGCAAAAAGGTAGGGGATCTTGAAGTTTTTTTTGTTTTGGGTGGCTGGCTTGTTACTCTTGGGGGTGGTAGAGTATGGGTCTACTAGTCAGTCTCCTCCTCAGATTCCCTTATGATCCTTAGCTGTTTCACCTCTTCCTGTAGCCCTGCCACCATACAGAGCAAATCACTAACCTGCTGACATCTTGCACAACCAACATCTAACACTGCTGACAGGCTCTGGCACTCACTACAGCCAGATACCTGGACAGTTACGTGTTTATAAGGGACCTCTGTCTGGGTTGACATGTCCTTCCTGGCCAACAGAGAGGACGTAGTTTTCTTTGCTTTCTGTCAGGAGGATGCCATCCTAGAGCTCTTTCTTGATGACTGCTGGCTGAGCTTACCTCTGAATCATACCAGGCTACTGGGCTCTGCCCACTCATTCTGCCTGTGCAAACTGTCGTGCTGCGCTCTCTGGGCAGTATTTATCCACTCAGGGCAGTGCTGTCCATTCTGGTGCCATCCCCTATGAGTCAGATGCTTGCGTCAGCAGAGCTGCTGGCTCCTGGGCAAGTCCTGATGAGGACTTGAGTCTCCCTTGATGGCTCTTGCCGTTCAGGATCGAGACTTCTGGATACTGTGTTTTCCTCATGCTCTGCTGCTGAAGGTGTCCTCTCTGGAGCTACTCACCTTGGCAAATGACCTTTGGCATTGCTGGAGAGGGGTGAAGAGTAGTCGTTTGGATTTGGACTGTATTGTTGTTTTGTTTAGTGATTATTGAATGGAATGTGATGGAGCACCTAGTTGTGAAGGTGTCACTAAATTTTTTTTTTTTGTCAGAGTTATTTCCAGAGAGTGTGTGCTATTTCTGTCCATTTTCATTGTACCTGCCTCCTTTGGATTTGTGTCTTTAGCCAGCTTCAGCATCCACACCAGCAGAGACTTCCCTCCCATTTATTTTGGGTTAATTTCCATGCATCTGTTTCACTCAAGCCACTTGCAGCTGTTTTGGGTACTTGAATTTGTTCAGGATGAGGAGCTCATTGATTTAGGGCCTGATGGGGGGTATTGTGAGTGATATGAATCAATGGTCTGAAGCAGTGGAGGGTTCTAACTTTCATTCTTTTTCTGCTTTGTAGGTATTTGTATAAAATGTGGAAAAGGTGTGTATGCAGCGAGCCAGGCTTGCCAAGCAATGGGTAATCTCTATCATACCAACTGTTTCACATGCTGCTCTTGTGGTGAGATCTACCATAGCCTTATTAAATAGCTTTATTTTGTAATATATATTCCTTTAGCAACTAGTTTACAAAATGAGACCTCATCTTGCCTGCTTCCTGAGGCAAAATACCCACACAAGACTCCAACTTCAAAAGTTGTTTTTTATTTGCTATCTGTAAGTGTTCAATTGTGTTTTCTTAAGCAACAGCCTAGAAAAGTAGTGCTTGGTTGTTTTGCGGCCTGCATTTACAAAATGGCTTCAACCTGGCCATTATAAGCACTACATACTTCAAATCACTTGTGTTTATGGAACTGTACTGTGCATTTATAATTTTTACAGAAAAACAATAAAATTTGTGTAGCTAAAACCTCACTTCCTATTTCCAAATGGAACTCTAGTCAAGCACATACATTTGTCATTTCCGTGTACACCTAATACTCTAAATTGTTCTCTTATGTTTGAATGCATTAAGAACAAATAGAAACTGCATGTTGAAATACCGTAGGCTATTTTATTTTTGTAGGAGAAAACTTGCGGGTAAATCACTGGTTCCTCCTTGCTGTTCTTGGGACCTTTTTAGTTTTCTCTTTAAATATGAATGTATTTGAAAGTGATCTGTTCTGTATGGATTTGGGGAAGTCATGGCTTTGCCAAGGGAAACAGGACTTTGAAAATTCAGAGCAGCACTTTTAGAAGTGTTTGCCTTAAGCATTGTGAATTTAATTTGGAAGCTTCCTCAGTGTGTTGTTTGTAGCTGCTGAGAGCTCACAAGTTCCCACCAAGTTCAAGGGAAGTACAAGAGATCAATTTTCAGGAGTCAGGTAATTTTTCTTGATATGTCCACACATTTATTTAGGTTCCTAAATTCTGAAAATATTTGCCTGGATGTTGAAGATTTTGTTGTGATGCATATACACAGAAAAATATTTACTCTGAGTAGAATGTGCTACGTGTGCATTGTTTATAAAAAGCATTAATTAAGGATTAGAAAAAGTGTAAAATATTATTAGCATAGAACCAAATAAATTGATAATGAAATGACCATTGTAACGTCGACTTGTGAAAGGAGGAATGTTATCTTTTCTCCTGAGATTTGTACAGATAAATATTGGTGTAAAGAAACTTACAACCTGAACATGGAATTTAGTGACTTTGATAAATGACTCTGGACCATTACCAGGTTCTAGAATAAACTCATCTGAAACCTTCAGGGGTTGCTCTTGACTTTGCTCAAGTCTGACAGTGAATGAGTAGCTATTTTGTTGGCTCCCAAAGTGAACAGCATCCTGCTTAGAAGAGGATTACAAAATACAATATCAGATAATATCTATCTACTCATTGCCAACATTAACGTAACCTAATTGCATGGGTGAATTCCAGCTTCTTCTGTGGGACAGATGAGTTGGTTTTTTTAAGTAATCAGGATAGAAGCTTGTGTCGTGGTTTAAGCCCAGTTGGCAACCCAGAACCATGCAGCTGCTCACTCACTCCCCCCCACCTTCCTTCCCCCACTTTGGGAGGGATGGGGAGGAGAATGGAAAGAATGTCACTCCCACGGGTTGAGATAAGAACAGTCCAGTAACTAAGGTATAACACAAACCACTACTGCTGCCACCAATAATAATAATGATAAGGGAAATAACAAGGGAAGAGAATACAACTGCTCACCACCCACTGAACGATACCTGGCCCGACCGAATCAGTGAACTAGCCCTTCCGGGTAAATCTCAGTTTACATCCTGGGCATGATGTGCTGTGGTATGGAATACCTCTTTGGCTAGTTTGGGTCAGGTGTCCTGTCTCTGCTTTCTCCCAGCTTCCCCTCCTCCCTGGCAGAGCATGAGACTCAGAAAATCCTTGGTCAGAGTAAACATTACTTAGCAACAACTAAAAAAAACCATCAGTGTTATCAGCATTGTTTCCAGACTGAAAGTCAAAACCACAGCACTGCACCAGCTACTAAGAAGGAGAAAAATGACTGCTACTGCTGAACACAGGGCAAGATGTCATTTTTTTTTTTTGGCCTGGTTAGATTTTAGTAGCAAGTCATCCCTGTTGTTACAGCTGTTCTTTTCCAAGCCATATTGAATGAAGTTGGTTCAAGTAAAGTTGCCAGCAGCTAATAATGTCTCAGAGGTGCTATGGTGTTTAGATGATGATGGTGAAGATAATTTGGTGTTACACCCAGAGATGGCACATCACAGATTCTGACAGATGCAGACGTACAGTACCTGCACATGGAAACTTCAGACAGATTCTAGTTAAATATGTGCAAAGGGGAAAGTTTTCTAAGTGAAGCTCTTCTGCTGATTCTGTGCACTTTGGGGTTGATAGCAGCCAGTGAGTGCATTTGGTGTTTGTGGTTTGCTATAGCTGCTTTTACACCTAGGCCAAATATTGGGCTACTGAACAGGATATGCAAAAATTGAAAACTAGGGAAAATCAAAAGAAGGAATAACCAACTTTAATATGAGCATGGCTGAAGGCAGTGGTTTTATTTGGCTTAGTCACCGCTGGCTGTAGTGATGAACTGATGTCTCATGCTGGATAGGGAAGAGAGGAAGGAAATTGATTTAGTGGAAAATTGATTGCATCTACTTCAGCTCTGTCCAGCTGAATCCTGAGTTAAGTGCATTCATCCTGAACTAAGTGTTGGGGAGAATTGGCTGAAATCTCACATACTTCTTAAAAGGAAAGGTAAAGAAACAACATCCTTATTGTACCCGAGTGCCAAAACAACCAAGTGTACTCTCAGGAGTCCTATCTATTCAGCTCTGTGTCTGGAAGCTGCTTGTGGTTTTAGTTCTAATGTGACCTGCTGCTGGAAGCTGTGGTCAGTCCACCACAAAACATCAAGGACAGGCCATTTTGGAGGGCTGATTACACTTGGAGTTGGCTGAGCATGCCTCAGTTCATTTCAGTACTCTGGTGCAACTATAATTTTCAGGTTTATTTCATTCACAGCAGAATATATTGGAATATTGTCTACAATACATATCTAATGTCCTAACAAGGTTTTGTTTAAAGTTACACAGAATAAATTTGAATTAATGTTACTCACATCAGTATAATTGTTCACCAGCATGAGCAATAGAAGAGTTGTCTCTGTGCAATACTGCTAAATGATCTAAACCCAAAAATGTGCTTCAGAACTGGCAGAATGTTTTAATACTTTTCTATTCTGAGGCTGTTTAATTTTTCTCCACTGTGTACTAACCTTTCTAAGCTTTCTTAGCACTTCCAGTCCTGAGGACCATTCCCTGATACATTCTTCTGTTATCACATGAAGAAACAAGTTACCACTCAAGATGCCATCTCTAGGCATTGTGGATCTCAACAATCTCACTTTATTGTAAAGATTTATCTCAAAGGAATGAGAACTGAGCACTGTGCACTTGATTTCAGAAATACATGGGTGCCATTGGCGTTGGCTGCTGAGCACTTTCTGGATGTGACTCTGATCCAGTATTGCTGGTGTGTTGAGGTTCAGCAGCAGTGCCCTTTGATGCTGCTCACTCTGAGCATGCAATGCTATGGGGAAGAAGAAAGTAAACTGTTCCTGTGCAAATCCATTCTTGTTTCTCTGAGACAACACAGAAGATATCTTAGGGAAATTGCTCATCTCCCTTGAGGCTCTCTTGCGTGTTGCCACAGGATTAGGCTGTGTCCACTCCTTTTGTTCAACGTACTTTTATGTTTAAAGTATGAGGAGTGAAAGGTGAAGCTGCAGCTCACACTGTGCAGAGATGACATTCAGCAGTCTTGACTTGTTGTTCCAAGTCTTAATCAGATTTTTGATTATCTGCTTCAGAGCCAGTCTAAGCTGTGATTTTTAGTTGAGGCTGAACTTGAATGAAGAAGAGAATAATGACTTGTGATTCAAAGAAATCACTTCACAGTACACACTGTAAAGCAAAGCACAGACCTTTATTGGCACTGGGAGCACATGGGGGTTTAAACCTCCATACATGTGTCCCAAGCACAGTAAATTTCAGGTTTTTTTATACTTTACATTTCCATCTTGATATAATTTTATCTAAAACATCCACACATACAGTTCAGTAAGTTACATAACTGTAGTTCTCTTATCCTACTGCACACTTGGGTTAGGGCTACAACAACAGTCTATTGGTTAGTATTAATCAAGATTCTTACAGGTGTTTACCTTTTAGCTTCAGTATTATTAATCAACTGCTAATACCTGCGAGCTACATGCTTAGTTCTTTCAAATTGTTATCATATCTTACCATTAGGGATGTCCCTGCTTAGAAGCAATTTACAGAAGCAGATGCAAGCTGTTTACAGGCCCAAATTCTAATGCATTGCTTATCATTCCTCACCAGAAGGGCAGTTCCCCACCCACAGAGGTGACCCTGCTAAGCGAGTAGTCGTGTTTAAGTGCTAAGCCATGCTCATGCTAAAAAGTAAAGTTATTTCAACTAAGGCCTAATGGCTTGGTCTCACTTGCAAGAAAGAACCTAGTAGCAATGGTGAGGGTTCTGCAGTGTGCTCAGCTCAACAAGTTTACCTAACTTTTGCTAGTTAAGTTTTTCAGGGAGAATTTCCAGTGGGTTCTTGCCCTGGTCCAAATGTCCAGATGGCGTAGTGACCAAATATCATATTTTAGATGCATTCCCACAGAAACTGTCTCCCACTGTCTTGTAGCAGTTCACTTCTCATGAAGGCTGCTCATTGCAGTACAGAACTCAGTGTCTTGGTCATGTCTCCTGCAAGGATTTCACACATAGAGTGTGAACTTCTTGAGCCAGAACTATTAGTTCCACTTACATGTATCCACCTCTGTGTTGTATAAAGAGTACCTGAGCAGAATCTCAAAAAGCTGCTAGATAAAAATACCAGTTGTACCTATGATCTGTATCCCATTCCCAGGCGCAGTTGAAGACTGAGGTTTCAGGCTTTGACTTCTAAAACTCTTCTCCAGGATGATGGTGATGGCTGTAGAGGCTGCTTGTTCTTTAGGATGCAGAAGACGCTTGAGATCAGTAGAGGTTTAAAACAGGCAAAAGGGAACGCTTCATACAATTCATAATGAAATTGTGGAACTCACTGCTGTAGGGACAGCATGGAGGCCAAAAGTATAAATGATCTCATAGAGGAATTAGACAAATTAAAGAAGGATTGGTCCAGTGAGGCTATTAAAAAAAATAGTTATGATGCAACCTGCAGTGCAGGAAGGCCTTAAGTGCTGGCTGCTAGAAGCTGAGAGGTTATTCTTGGGAACACGTCAGCCTGCGCGAGCCCTGTTTCTAATTCTCTTTCCCATTGAGCTTTCACTCTTGGCCAGAGCTGGAGACAGGGTACCATGCTAGATGTATCCTTCTTGCTGCCATCATGGTGTTTCTTGTTGGAGCTCAAATGAAAACCACCCGCCACGTTGCATGGGCAGCTCAGGAAGGTTGCATCCTGCAAAAGTCAGGAAGACTTGGGCTGGAATAGGCTGCAGTATGGTGATTTATGGATTTATTTTGCTATAGAATGGGCTGGCACTGAGACCCTGGGATAGCGTGATAAGACAAGTACTCTTTTAAGTCCTGGCTTAGAGGCAGCAGCTGGGAAAGTGGCATTCTTTGCTGATAACAAGCAGTGTCTGTGATGGAGTGATGAAAACTTCCCACAGTGGAAGCTACCTTGGGGGAAGAGCTCTACCTGCTCCCCTTACAGCTTGCTGAGTGCTGGAGAGGCCTCTCATGGTTCTTACCCAGTGATCTGTGCTGCTTTGCCCTTTTTCTTCACCTTTTTTTTTTTGCTTTTGTAAACCCAGCCCCAGGAAAGAAAAAAACTTAATTGAAATACATTTAGATTTTTATTTTACATTTCCCTATTAGTGTGTCTGATTGCTAGCTTATTAAGAAATGTTTTTTAAGATATATGTTAATCTGTAGGCCAAAAATAGCTATTAGATCAATGCAGGCAGTTGTAGTTCTGTTTTTAAATATATGCTTGGCTTATTTTTTTACAAACTCCTTTTCAACATGAGTTCTTCTTTTGGAGCTCCATGGAAATAATTTATGCCTTAAGCCTGAAATTGATGGGTGGTATGGGATAGAATAAATACATAAGTGGGAGAAAAAGGAAACATCTGCCAATTTTCAATTTTGCAAATTATATGGAAGCTTGAAAGTATCTGCTAAGTTTATAATAGAGTCTGTACAGGAACGCTTTGCCCAAGTACCAGAGGTCAGAGATATTCTCATACCTGCAGCATTAAGTAACCTTTTGGTTAAATAACCTGACCGAAGAGTAGGAGGAGAGGGAAGGGAAGAGAGAATTCAACTCTGGGCCAAACATGGCACAGAGATTATGGATACCCTGCCAAGAAAGGTGGGGTTTTCCAGCAAGGTAACAAAATATATTATCTAGCTATCTACATAATCTTGCTGGAGACTGACAGTATAAGTCACACAGCTAGGTTGTGGCAGAAATGTACCTTCCACTTCCTCTCCACTCAGTCTTAGGCTTTAGGTGGTAGCGAATGCTGCAGAGTGGTCAGAGCAAGACATGTTACCTGCCTCAGTGTGAAGTTTTTTGGCAGCAAAGGTGTACTTTCTGGATAGAAGGGTGCTTCCTTCAGTGCAGTAGCTGACATGAGGCAAAATGCTAGGGAAGATAATGAAGTTTTTCACTTGACACCATGGCAGGTTAAGGTAAACTGCAGAGGAGATGCTGGATGTGAGTACACAGCAAAGACAGACTTTTTCTTGCAAAGATAGTTGGGCAGGTCTGCAGCTTCTATAAATTGTAATGAATTCGGTGATGCTGTCACAGTTCACACCAGCTGCAAATTCAACTTAGCACAGTCGGCTGGGGTGGGAGGGGAGTGGTACTAGCATATCCATGCAACAGGAACAGTTACATCCTGGGCATGACGTGCTGTGGTATGGAATACTTCTGTGGTCAGTTTGGGTCAGGTGTCCTGTCTCTGCTTCCTCACGGCTTCCCCTCCTCCCTGGCAGAGCATGAGGCTCACAAAGTCCTTGGCCAAACCAAAACATCACTGTTATCAGCTCTGTTCCCAGCCCGAAAGACAAAACACAGCACTGCACCAGCTACCAAGAAGGAGAAAAATGACTGCTACTGCTAAACCCAGGACATTATTCACCCCTTATTCCATACCATTCACGTCATGCTCAGATCCCACATTTCACTCTAAGCGCACTCTTATCTTAGTCCATGGACTAGTCCCTATAAGGCTGCTGAGTCCATCTGGTCCATGATGTCAGGCTCCATCTCTTGTAACAAGTCTTCCAGAGCAGGAGAGGCTGTGTGCAGTGTTCACACTCGTGAATAACCTGGGCAATAGTGTCCATTGCTAAGTCTACCCCTCGATCATGAGTCCATCTCTATGTTGCATCTCTGCTCTTGTTGGCCTGAAGTGCCACCAGGCCCAAAATAATTCACTGTCCCCTTCAGCAGTTTCTGCAGCTTGTTGCTGGGTACTCCATACAGCTGCCTTCCATCTCCAATGCTTCCAAAGCACTGGAGGGACCCAGTGGACTAGATACTCACCCACACACTCTGCCACTCATGACTGTCCAGCCTTGGGAAAAACCTCTTGGTACTCCTATATCATCGCCTAACCCCAGAGAAGACCCAAACCTGACTCTGCTTAAATTTCGGGAGCAGACAAAGTGGTGGTGGGTAAAACACAGTCTGTATGTGTGCCAACATGCTGATCCCCATCACAATCAGCAGGCAAGTCCCAACTATACCCAAAGACCATTCAGAACCCTCAGAACTCTCAAACAATGCTGCTGTACTTGTCACTGGGGCTGGTGTAGCTGCTGTGCTTGCCGGCTCTCCCACCACCAGCTTATTTTTTCCTGAGTCCAAATATTCCTCTGCGTTGCTGGGAAATGCTGCGTGGTCTCCTGCATCCTCTGTGGGGCTTGGCGGCCGGCTTCTGGGGAATGCTCTCAGCCATTGCGGGGGTGGGCTCGGCCGCGGGGCTCATCTCCTCCATGGGGTTTGGCTCCTCTACGGGCCTTGGCGTCTCCACCGTTTGGTGCCCGGGGCCGCTCTCCTGGGCCGCTTCAGCAGCCGCCGGCTCCGGGGCCACTCCCCCTCAGCTCCCCGCGGCCTCATACAAATGGAAGCAAGAGCGAAGGCCAGGACGATGAAGAGCAGGCGGATGGCCAGGTACCAGTCCATGGCCACGTCCGTCCCGTCCTGCTGCTGGAGCCCGCCCGTATTACTAGTCATTGCCATAAGGTACAGTGAGACAAAAACCTTAGCCCAAGCCCCACACTTGATAAACACTAACACAGCAAATACCGGCTCTAAGTAAGTTACAACATTCTGAAGCTGTGAGATTGAAAGGAACAACTCTGAGAGCCAAAAAATCAGCATGGTGATGAGTGACTATTCATCTGGTCAGATCTGTCGTTATCTCAACCCCTCGTGCCCCATGTTGGGTGCCAAAATGAACTGTTGTGGTTTAAACCCAGCCAGACAGCTTTTCACTCACTCCCCCCCCTTCTTTCCCTCCCCCTATTCCCAGACAGACAGAGAGGAGAATCGAAAAGAATGCAGCTCCCACAGGTTGAGATCAGAACAGTTTAGTAACTAAGGTATAACATAAATCACTACTGCTACCACCAATAATAATGTCACATCATGGCTTGACTTCGCGAACGAAGATTTGGGAAGAGCATTACCCGCGCTTACTACAAGCGCGCTGATGACTAAGAAAGACAATGTGGGATAGGCAATTCTGGCTATAAAAAGCACAGCAGAAGGTCTCCTTGGGTGGAACAGGTGGGGCGCGATTCTTCCTGCGTTGTCTTTTCTCCTCGAGACTAGTTCTTCGTGAACTCTCAAAGGAGTCAGCGGCATTATGTATGGTGTGCCTCCAAGTCTCCCGATTGGAGGCCAAGGTGGACCACTGATGGTAGTCAATATGGCCAAGGCTAAGGTATTGTTTCAGGGAGTCCTTATATCTCTTCTTTGGGGCACCTCTCTTGCGGCTACCAGTGGCAAGTTCACCGTAAAACACGATCTTGGGGAGGCGGTGATCCTTCATTCTAGAGATGTGCCCTGCCCAGCGCAGCTGCAGTTTCAGCAATATGGCCTCGATGCTGGTGACCCCTGCCTGTTCGAGGACAGTGACATTAGACACATAGTCAGTCCAATGGATGTTTAGAATTGTGGGGGTGCTGATGAAAGCGTTCGAGGAGTCTCAGGTGATGATGGCAGATGACCCATGATTCAGACCCATATAAAAGAGTAGACAATACAATGGCTCTATAGACACTGATCTTTGTACTTTTCTTCAGGTGTTTATTACACCAGACTCTTTTATGTACTTTTCCAAAGGCTCTATATGCCTTTGCTATTCTATTGTCTATCTCTTTCTCGATCGTGGCATCCGAGGAAATGATGCTTCCCAGATAGCTGAACTGCTGAACTGTCTTAAGCTCTAACTCGCCGATGGTAATATGGGGATGGCGATAATCTGCTTGCGGTGCAGGTTGGTAGAGGACTAGTGTCTTCTTCAAGCTGACTTTCCTGTGCAGAGAACCTGTGGAGTGGTCCCACAGTGTTGCTACAGGGCTGACTCCTTAGTGATGAGCTCATAATGTGGCTACATTTATATAAGAAGTAAGGCCCTAAGCAGACAAATGTGTATTTTTAAATTTCCCACACAAAGGCCTTGAGTAGGGAGCTATCTTGAGGAAGCTTCTGTTTCACTCTCTGTTGTGGTGAATAATATGGTGGAAAAAATAGCCTTTAACTCAGGGAGGGAGCAGAGTCACCATTAGCTGTTGAGGCAGCTCAAGGCAGAAGGCAAGCCCTCCCATGGTACAGAAGGCCCATACAAAGGGAGATGGGCTCCAGCCATCGCCCTTTGTGTTAGAACAGCTTGCACCCTGCCACAGTGAGTGATGAGGCAATATCCTGAGCTCTCTGACTGCTCATGAGATGGAGGGAAAAGGGCAGGGAGGTGTCCCTGTATGACTTAAGCAAGCAGAGGGCTGGTGCATGGGGGAGACTCAGGATGCACATCAGCTGTCAACAGGAGCTCCAGCAGGCTGTCAGATTAAAACTGCATGCTAGGCAGCCATGCAAAGGCAGGCAAAGGGACTGAGCCAAAGTGCTTATTGGTACTGTGGCTAGAGAAATTTCTTGAACTCTGGTCATAACACAAGTATCTCCTCCTGCTGGTAACCTGCCTCTCTAGGACAAGCTTTAGTCTGTAAAGGGACTTGGAAGTCCCTGCCAAGACCAGGTGTAAGTGCTTCAACCATTCCTGGGTGGTGGGCTCAATTGCATGCTGTTGAGGTCTAAAAGGTAAAAAGCAATGTGAGTGTATGATCATCATATCTGGGTGAGAGGGCTTGGGCTTTGCTCTCATGTGATGACTGTAGAGCAGTGTTGTGGCTGCATGATGAGGATGACAGCTCTGGGCTGTGGCAATTATTCTTCTCTCCACACAGAATTATCAAAGAAAAATAGCCATACACAGGCAGAAAGTCCAAAGAAGCTGCTCTGGAGGCAATACAAGGTCCTTCATTCCTGTTCTTCACTGAGTCCCCAGGGCATGGTCCTTTCCTCAGAGGGTGCCTCAAAGCAGGGGAAACCACTGGGATTACACTCCTGGCTTCCAGCCAAACCAAGTCTTTGCTGCTGTTGCAGTTTACATTTCCACATCTGGATCGTGTTGGGATGATGTAATACTGGAGCCCAGAGCATG